>NW_015547682.1:539926-544926 GCF_001515605.1 Sinocyclocheilus anshuiensis
TGATGGATTAAATGTTTGTCATTCTTCAGTAATGGCTTGTTTGGGCTCCACCAGAGATCACATGATAACGTCTCATTATGACGGCAGTAGGGATGAAGATGCGATTAAAACAGCTTGTAAACGTCACGTAGCATTTCATTTACCTCAGGCAAGTCATCAGTGTCCACAGCTCGTCAGTTCACCAGAGAAATGAAGTCAAGAGAAGAGCATTCTGTGAAATATTAGACTATACACTCATTATATTTCACTTTATTTCGTCTTAGTAAGCCATATTTAAATAAATCTTTTATGAACACACTTCATCAGTACAGGACAGATCCATCTGAAGATCCCAGCACACTTTACAGATTCATCAATGATAAATGAAGCTCCAGAAACACACAGACTCCCTGTGACCCAGGGAAAAGGAGGATATTTTGTCCTCTAATGTGTTTATTTACTGACACAGACAGCTTGCAGAGGTGCTTCATGCTGTAAAGTAGATGTTTCAGAGAAGACTTGAGTGTGCAGTAAACAGAAGAGGCTCTTAGAATCACTCCTGAAACGTATTTAGATGAATGAATGCTGTTTACAGTGATGTTTGGTAAAGTTGATTCCTTACAGATCACATTCTAATGCAGTATTTCTCTCTCTTTTTTTTTCCCAGTATAAATATCGAAACGTTCATAAATCAAGATGCATTTACTGGAGAGGCACGATGACAGAAGAGGTGTTCTAGTGAAGTTTATGCTTAAAACTAGAACAAGTATCTGCCAATGGAGTCAAATCTACTTGTTTTCCTTTTGAATTATGTTTATTTTCCCGACCCTATTGGCAGATATTTGCTCTTGTTTTAAACATAAACTCACTTCATTTTCACTTGTCGACTCGTTATCTTCTGTTATTGTGCATCTCCAGTACGGTTGCAAAAAGGTGGACAATTTCCAGTAAATTTCGGAAACATTCCAGGATTTTGTTTTTTTTGAATATTCCAGGGATTTTTTTGGAAAGCTTCCGGAAATTTTCCACCCCTTTGCAACCCTCAACTCATCTTGATTTAAGAATGTTTAGATATTTGTGCTGGAAAAACTGAGGAAGTACGGCACATTTGCAGGAAGTTATACGCATTTTTGAATTAAAAATGTCTAGAAATGGTCTGTTTGAGGTGCTGCTGTTTTTAACAGTAATTGTTGTGAGTTTTGTATTGTTAGCATGTCATCTGGCGTACATGGTCGTGACGTGAGAAGAAAGATCAGATGTGACAGACGAGTTATTATTGAACTATTCTGTCACTAATTAGTCGTGTTAGCACATTATAGTTAAACTTTCAAACCTGTTCATGTGCGATCAGCCTGTAGTCCTTCATTAGAAGAGTTTTACAGGCGTTTTGTGATGGATCTTTCATCTCAGCGTGAAGCGTCTCGCTCTCATTACACGAACCGTCAGTGACTCACAGCTCTATTAATCCACACAATATCACTAATTAACCGAGGTGATTTAGAGCCGGCTGCTCCGATGCTGCCAGATATTCTCACTGATCGTTATTGATCCATTAATTCATATCAGACGCTGCTGTGATCAGCTTAATCTGAATATATGACATCAGCATCATTATCATCGTCTCACAGAGTCGTTATCATCAGATTATTACAACACTGAACAAACATCAGGCTGTTTTATTGCTCATTATCAAACTGCTTATTAATGTCCTCAAACCGATATGCTGTTTAACACCTTCTTTATTTAAAACAAAAAAATTATAAATAAAAAATTTAATTAATTTGGAATGGAGCTGTTGAGTTATTGAACTAAACGGTAATAAAATAAAAATAAATAATAATAATAATAAAATAAATAAATAAATAAAATAAATAAAAATAAATAAAAAAATGTTTTTTTAAAAATAAAAAAAGATACAATAAATAAATAATAAAGAAAATATTTAAAGAAAATAAAAACTGTTTCATGTGTGCAGCTGCAGTATCATCATTCCAGTAAATATTTAGAAATGCAATAAATATACAAAGTGCAAAAACATTTCTCATTTTCAAAACTTGAAGCACTGAACTAAAACTAAATAAACTAAAACAAATAAATAAAACCCATATGGACAATTTAAAAACTGATAAAAATGACAAAAACAACAAAATTGCTAAAACTTTTACTCAAAATAATGTGAAAACGGAAAATATAAATGATATAAAATTCTATAAATGTATAAAATAAAAATTATATTAAAATATATACATTTAAAAAATATATATACTAAATTTATTTTCATTTAGCATTTTTATGATTTATTTAATTATTAGCTTTTCGTTATCTCACAAACCCCAGTTTGTGAAAGCCTGATTCAGATTAGATGCAGTACATTATTGTATTATTGTATATGTATTATAAAAAGTGTAAATAAACACTGAGAGCGATGCGGTTGTTGTGTTGGTTAAACTCCTCTGGTCAGCGATGCGTGTGATAAAGACAGAAAATCAGATCAGCTTGTGCTAACAGAAGTGTTTGCGCTGGTCCTGCAGAGATTACTGTAATTATCTCTGTAAATAAGGAGTGCATGCATCTGTGTATTGTGTGGTTGTGCATTAAAGCCCACCAGAGGTCCTAACACAAACCCACACGCAGGCGTCCTGAAATCTGCCCGTTCAGAACGCTGACCCTCATCATCATCATCCTCGTCCTCGTGATAAATGAGAGCGGCTCTGGGTGCGGTTCTGCGCTTCCGGTCTGTGTGTTTACTGGAGCGGGTTTTATCTTCTGGAAGCGTCTGCGTCTCCGTCTGTGTCTCCTCCCTGCGCAGGAATGCAGCCGCCGCACTGAAAAGATCTTTCTCCTCGTCTTCTGTGGAGGAGAACAAACACAAGTCTGTGTGTGTGTGTGTGTTTGTTACTGTCAGTGCTGGGAAGGTTACTTTGTAAATGTAACAGGTTACAGATTACAAGTTACTCTATTTAAAATGTAACAAGTAGTGTAACTATTTCAGTTACTTTATTAAAGTGATGTAACTGATTACATTTGATAACTTTCTAATGTTTTCAACTGTTAATCATTTTCAAACAGGCCGGGTTAACCTTATTACTGTCAGACTTTCAGAATCCTTCATCACTTCTATTAAGATTATAATAATTTAATTGAAAGCACAACCACCACAGAATCAGCTCCTCTTTTCACTTTGAGATCATTCTGAGGTTAAATGCAGATTTAAAATCATAACAAGATATAGTTTAATAACAATGATACTGTTTTTGAAATCAAATCTATGCATAGCTATGACAGGAAACACTGGCATCTAACAGTTAATCTTAAAAAATAACGCATATACATAAACCCAATTAGGAAAAATAAAACAGTTATGGAATAAGCATGTGTCCTAAACTCCTGGGGTTTCATATTTGTGACCCTGTCTGTGAAAACCCAGCTAAAGTCATTTTTTGGTGATTTACTGTTTTCTATATAAAATAATCCTTCATAAGGTAAAGAACATTCTGTGAAAATGTAACATTGACATCTTTATTACTGACTGAGTAAGACCATGTCAAAGATTGAAATCATAGTGAAATTAATGGTTGAAATCAAACTTTGATGCGCGTTATCTCATAATTAGATTCTGAGACTTTAGCCTGGATTTCACAGAGAGGGTCATATTTTAGCAGTCAATGCAATTTATGAAAGAAATCAATTAAATCTGTGTGTGTGTGAGAAAATATTCAGATGTAACCCCCTTTGTAATCTTTAAAATGTTCATAAGTAACTGGTGATTTCTATATAAAATCATCCTTCATAAGGTTGAACATTCCGTGAAAATGTAACATTGATATCTTTATTACTGACTGACTAAGACCATGTCAAAGATTGAAATCATAGTGAAATTAATGGTTGAAATCAAACTTTGATGCGCGTTATCTCATAATTAGATTCTGAGACTTTAGCCTGGATTTCACAGAGAGGGTCATATTTTAGCAGTCAATGCAATTTATGAAAGAAATCAATTAAATCTGTGTGTGTGTGAGAAAATATTCAGATGTAACCCCCTTTGTAATCTTTAAAATGTTCATAAGTAACTCTAATTTAATTCCACATTTTTTTCTCAGTAACTGTAACTGATTACAATTACATTTATTTTGTAATTAAATTCCGTAATTCCGTTACGTGTAACTAGTTGCTCCCCAACACTGGTGACTGTAAACACAGCAAGCGAACAACACCAAACTCTTTACACGGCTCAATCTAAAGCGTCTGTTTTATTATACAGCATCTTCATTTCCTCTGCTGTGAGAAGTGAAACGCATGAACTGATAGCGTCTGATATAAAATCTCTCTCTCTCTCTCTCTCTGTCTGTCTCTGTCCTTGTTTCTTGTTCAATCAGCTTCTCTTGTCTGTTGGTGTCAAATATAGCTGTCCATTAATAGTAAATGTGTGTTTGAGAGGCAGATTAAAGGGGCAGAACTCTAGAACACTGAGAAAAGACCAGAGTGCACTTCAGACGTTCAGCACACACACACACACACACACACTCTCACACACACTCTCATACACGCACACACACACGCACACTCACACACACGCCGTTATGAACCTCTGTGAGTGTGTGTGTGAGAGATGCTTTCAGCATGTTATCTTAATGTGATTAGCACAGGGTTATTATCATTAACTAACACTAAAACCATACAAAAAAATTGTGCTACTTGAAGTAAAATAAACATTAATAAAAAATACAAATACAAAAACATATTTTATTTTGGTTAGTTGAAAAGAATATATTTTTCATTTTCATTTTGTTTAACTTAGTAAGTTTAATTTAGTACTAAAAACAAACTAAATAAAATAAAATAAAATGTAAAAAAAAAAGATATATATATAAAAATGTATAATAATAATAAATAAATATGGACATATAGTTTAAATAATAATAATAAAATAATAATAAAAATGACAAAAACACAAAAATTACCAAAACTTTAACCAAAATTAAAGTAAAAACATAAAAATATAAAAATGAAGCAAAAATATA
>NW_015547682.1:548776-571129 GCF_001515605.1 Sinocyclocheilus anshuiensis
TCTGTGTGTGTGTGAATCTGTGTGTGTGAGAGTCTGCGTGTGTGTGTCTGTGAGTCTGTGTGTATGAGTCTGCATCTGTATGTGAGAGTCTGTTTGGGTGAGTGTGTGCGAGTCTGTGTGTGTGAATCTGTGTGTGTGAGAGAGTCTGCGTGTGTGTGTGTGTGTGTGTGTGTGTGTGTGTGTGTGTGAGAGTCTGTTTGTGTGTGAGTCTGTGTCTGTATGTAAGAGTTTGTGTGTGAGTCTGTGTGTGTGTGAGAGAGTGTGTGTGTGTGTGTGAGTCCGTGTGTGTGAGAGTCCGTGTGTGTGTGTGTCTTTGTGTGTGTGAGTCTTTGTGTGTGAGAGAGTCTGCATGTGTGTGTGTGTGTGTGTGTGTGTGTGTGTGAGAGAGTCTGCGTGTGTGAGTGTGTGTGTGTGTGTGTGCGTGTGTGTGTGTGTGCGTGTGTGTGTGTGTGCGTGTGTGTGTGTGTGCGTGTGTGTGTGTGTGCGTGTGTGTGTGTGTGCGTGTGTGTGTGTGTGCGTGTGTGTGTGTGTGCGTGTGTGTGTGTGTGCGTGTGTGTGTGTGTGCGTGTGTGTGTGTGTGCGTGTGTGTGTGTGTGCGTGTGTGTGTGTGTGCGTGTGTGTGTGTGTGCGTGTGTGTGTGTGTGCGTGTGTGTGTGTGTGCGTGTGTGTGTGTGTGCGTGTGTGTGTGTGTGTGTGAGTCTGTGTCTGTATGTAAGAGTCTGTGTGTGTGAGAGAGTCTGCGTGTGTGTGTGTGTGTGAGTCTGTGTCTGTATGTAAGAGTCTGTGTGTGTGAGAGAGTCTGCGTGTGTGAGTGTGTGTGTGAGTCTGTGTCTGTATGAGAGAATCTGAGTGAGAGTCTATATGTGTGAGTCTGTGTATATGAAAGTGTGTGTGTGTGAGTCTGTGCTTCATATTTTTGTGGAAATGGTGAATCATTTTATTTTTCAGGATTCACAGATGAACAAAAAGTTCAAAAGAACAGCATTTATTTGAAATAGGATCTTTTGTAACATTATAAATGTCTTAACTGTCACTTTAATGCATCCTTGATGAATAAAAGTATTAATTTCTTTCAAAAAAAAAAAAAAACTTTGAACGGTAGTGTATATATTAGTGTATATATTTTTATCTCAGGAAGTATCTCAGCATGATCTGGTCTCTCCGCAGCGGTGCTGATCTCTTAGCAGTGAACTCAGATGGTAACATGCCCTATGACCTCTGTGAGGACGACCCCACGCTCGACATCATCGAGACCGCCATGGCCAACCGAGGTGAACCTCAGATCCTCCAATCACTGAGGACGACTGTGCTGATGTCATCAGACGTTTGCTTTATTATACGAGTTTGTTTTAGAAGATTAGGAATCAGAATTAGGGCGAGAACGGTGTGCTTCATAGTGCAGATTTTAGCATTCAAGTAGCAGTTCTCATCACTGAACGACGAGATGAGATTTGGAAAGATTAGATTTCTCCATTCTGATTCTTACTGCGATTTATGACAAACACTGAACAAAATAGAAACAACATTAAAATTCATCAGCCAGCAGTCAGTCTAACAGTGAGTTCTGAGTCACTGAACAAATGTAGTTTACTGAAAGATGAAGATTTATTCATCTTGACGTTATTTGAATGTTCTTCTCGTCACATTTCACTGTTAATTTTAAAAGTAATGCATTACATTATTGTGTTACTCCATTAAAAAAAGTAACTAATTGCATTACTTAGTTACTGCACTTAGTTCTGCACTTACTCCCGATTTCTCTCAACACGAGGACAGGAGAAATGTCAGAAAATAAATGGGAAAGCAAAGTTACTCGCGTAACTTATTTGAAAAAATAACTCCGATATTTTCTTGTAAATTTAAAAGTAATGCATTGCTTTACTAGTTACTTGATAAAAGTAATCTGATTACATAACTTGCATTACTTGTAATGTGTTACCCCCAACACTGGATGTTTCAGCTTCATTGCAATCATTTATTTCCCAGTGTTTGATGATGTGCTATTATCTGTGCCTCACGGCTTCAGCCAATCACAGTCTGAATCAGATCAGCTCTTCCCACTCTCTGTTTGATTGACAGCTGTATTGACCAATCATTGTGTGTATGACAGGCATCACGCAGGAGATGATCAATGAGATGAGGGCAGCGGTGGAGAGGAGGATGCTGGGAGATATTCAGAACCTTCTGCAGGACGGAGCCGACGTCAATCAACACGACTCCCAGGGGGCCACGCTGGTGCGTATACACACACACACTTATACACACACACACGCACACACTCTCACACGCACACACACACACGCACACGCACACACACACACACCCTCACACAGATATGTGTCCAGTGCTGGCAAAATGAGTCACAATGAGCAAATTTTCAAAAATGAGTTATTGTTATTTTTAACATTCTCTATTAAAAGACCTTCAAAATGATGTATGATTTGTTGAAATCGGGTCGATGGTGTCAGCAAAGTCAATTTAGAGACAAACTGATTTAAAGTTTTCTGAATGTTCCAAAGCAAAATCACCGAGCAACATTACATCTTTTATCTTAATAATCATTACTAGATTATTAATCACAATATAGCTATTTTTTATTTTATGCTTGTTGTTATAAATGAGAACCGATGCAAAAAATAAACAAATATAAGAAAGAAGTGTATTACCTACTTTTTTCATTTTACATCTAATCATAAGCATTCAAGTAAGAAAATCAAATAGTACAATGTAAAAATCACTTACAGTAAGTGTGTTCATTAAAAATAAATTGATTATTAAAACTACAAAAGCATTTCAGTCAAGCAGCGAGTGATTCCCTCTTTTTCACATATATTCTCTTTGCATGATGAACATTAAATTTTATTAAATGCTCATTTCAGCATTTAAAATACTTGCATTGCTTATTGTTGCAGTTAGTGCATTATGTTAATTATGTTAATGCATTAACTAATGGGACTAAAATGTTGCCTATTTATTTATATAGTTAGAGTTGAAATAATTCCTATACATTTCTCCTGTGAATCTAATTGATACTTTTTGGTGTAATAACATTGAGTTTATTCATATAGAGCTTTTCACGATTCACATAGTTTTCAAAGCAGCTTTACAGACAATCATGATGTTAATGTTTAAAATATTAAAATATCTTCATGGCTTATAGTTGCAATCTTCAGATCAGAATAAAAGTGTTGCTGATGGTTGTAACAGCTGTGTGTGGAGCTGAAGTGAGTGTTGAGTTGTTAGTGTTTTTGGAGAGGTTGATTATGTTCTGTAAATGACTGAAGAACTAGATTCTTATTCACAGCAGCAGCCTTTTCTTGTTTTCTGAGTTTTCCAGCGTGAGTGTGATCAGGGTTAATGCAGCAGCACTGATTCACAGCTCTGCTGTCTGTTCATCATTCAGATACGAGACGCTTTTACTGGAGCTTTGTATCAGTGTCACATAATGCATCCTGTGACGCGCTGAGTGCTCATGTATTTATGATGATGCTGAAGCTGCTGAATGAAAGCAAACAAATGAGATGAACTGGAGACTTTCAGAATGAACATCACAACATGCTAAGCTGATGTTTTCATCAGACACGTCCCGCTCCTGTTTGCTTTAGTCTAGTGATCGGCCTCATGGAGATGGATCCGCCCAGAGTCAGACTGATGTGTGTTTCAGTGCTGGTCCTGATGGATGATAAAGTTTCCATCTGCAGTAGTTAACGTTGCATGTCTAATTCTTATTATTGTGTAAACACTCCTGTATCTGTGAGTTCTCATTTGGGTCATGATATGTTTATGGGTGTGTGTGTGTTTTCAGCTGCACATCACAGCAGCGAACGGTTACGCACAGGCTGCAGAGATGCTGTTGGAGGGAGGAGCCAGAACAGACATGAGGGATTCTGACGGGTGGACACCGTTACACGCTGCGGCATGCTGGGGACAGGTACACACACACACACACACAGGTTTGTTTTTGTGAAAAGTGGGGACATCCCATAGGCGTAATGGTTTTTATACTGTACAGACCGTATATTCTATTGCCCTACACCAACCCTACCCCTAAACCTCCCCCTCACAGGAAACTTTGTGCTATTTCAGATTTTCAATACACTCCATTCTGTGTGATTTATAAGCGTTTTGAAAAGTGGGGACATGGGGTAATGTCCTGAAAAGTCACCTTCTCCTTGTAATACCTATGTCATACCTTTGTCATTATACAAATTTATGTCCTCATTTCTCACAAAAACGCGCACACACACACACACACGCACACGCACGCACACACAGTCAACATACACACGCATGCATGCACACACACACACACACGCACACGCACGCACACACAGTCAACATACACACGCATGCATGCACACACACACACACACGCACACGCACGCACACACAGTCAACATACACACGCATGCATGCACACACACACACACACGCACACGCACGCACACACAGTCAACATACACACGCATGCATGCACACACACACACACACGCACACGCACGCACACACAGTCAACATACACACGCATGCATGCACACACACACACACACGCACACGCACGCACACACAGTCAACATACACACGCATGCATGCACACACACACACACATACACACACACACACGCACACGCACGCACACACAGTCAACATACACACGCATGCATGCACACAAACACACCACACATAGTCGATATACACGCATGCATGCACACACAGTCAACATACACACACATGCACACAAACACACACACAGTCAACATACACACGCATGCATGCACACAAACACATACACACGCATGCATGCGCACACACACACACACACACACATACACACATACAGTCAACATATACGCGCGCACACACACAGTCAATATACACACGCATGCATGCATACACACACACAAACACACACAAACAAACACACAGTCAACATACACACGCATGCATGCACACACACACACATACACACACATGCATGTGCACACACACACACCACACATAGTCAATATACACAAGCACACGCATGATAGACTCGACGCATCAGACTCATAACTCTCTAATAATAATGCTAATGAATTCTGCTAGAAGTAACACTAATGAATGATAAAAATTCCTCCTGCAGGTCCATGTGGCCGAGCTGCTGGTTTCTCATGGTGCCAATCTAAACGCCAAGACGTACATGGAGGAGACACCCATAGGTACAAAGAATGAACCTGATGAGACTCTAATAACGATAAAAACACCTGACTGAACATCATCCGCAGCACATCCATATATGCATGGACATGTTGATTTGAGTAGATTAGCTTAAAATCTTTACCAGTGTTGGGGAAGTAACTAGTTATATGTAACAGAATTACGTAATTTAATTACAAAATAAAAGTCATTGTAATCAGTTACAGTTACTGATATGTGTAATTAAATCACAGTTACTTATGAAAATGTTAAGAATTACAAATGAGGTTACATCTTAATTTTTTTCACACAAACTTTCTTTCATAAATTGCATTAACTGCTTTAAAATATGAAACACCAATGTTTCAGGAGTTTGGAACATGCTTATTCGATAACTCTTATTTCCTATATGACTATGTTTAGGCAGAGCCTGAGCAATATGACATCACACTGCTAAAAAAATGGCTTGATAATTGAGACTGTTTATGTTTTTGGGGGATTAAAAAAAAGGAGTGATTTTTTAATCATTGTAGGGTGGTTGTGTCCACACACTGCTAAGATACATTTATATCCAAACACCATGTAAAAGTGAATTTTGCATTCAATGTCTCCTTTAAAATTGAAACATTATAATCTTAATTCAAGTGATGAAGGATTCTGAAAGTCTGACAGTAATCAGTGTTGAGTACTGTACTACTGTAAGGTTAACCCGGCCTGTTTGAAAATGATTAACTGTTGAAAACATTAGAAATTTAGAAAAGTAATCAAAAAGTAATCTAAAAGCGTGTTTTCATCTTATGACTCGTGTCGCTCGGTCTCTATAGGACAAATAAATGAATACACCTCAGTAAACACACTAAAACCCAGGAGCATTAATTATGTGTGTGTGTGTGTGCAGATCTGTGTGAGGATGAGGAGTTCAGGAATCATCTGCTGGAGTTGAAGCACAAACACGACATCATCATGAAATCACAGCTGAAGCACAAGACGTCACTGTGCCGCCGGACCAGCAGCACGGGGAGCCGCGGGTACATCACACGCGCACACGCACACACACACACACACACACACACACACACACACACACTCACTCACATGATGCTAACTGATAGCTTTCTCCAGCTACTATAGATATCACACACACACACACACACACACACACACACACAAACGTACTGTATATGACACCTGCTGGCCGTTGATGATCACTGCACATGCTTATGTTTCGTCAGTTAACTGGTGACATTGCATAGAATTGTATTGTTTTCATCATACACTACCAGTCAAAAGTTTTTGAACAGTAAGATTTTTATTGTTTTTTAAAGAATTCTCCTGCTCACCAAGCCTGCATTTATTTGATCCAAAATACAGCAAAAGCAGAAATATTGTGAAATAGTTTTACTATTTAAAATAACTGCTTTCTATTTGAATATATTTTAAAATGTAATTTATTCCTGTGATTTCAAAGCTGAATTTTCAGCATCCACCTCTGGGAACAAATTTGTCCTCAAAATATGGTCAAATAGGCACACACACACTCACTCACTCACTCTGTGACAGCACTAATTATTATTATTATTATTATTATTATTATTAGGGCTGGGCGATATGGCTAAAAAAATTATCACGATGTCACGATTAAAATTATCACGGTAATTTTCCCCATATCGGTCGATAATTATCACGATAAATGTCAAATTTTTTATTTCTTTTAAGTTTAAAGGCAGAATTTTGCAAACAGGTTTGTGTTGCCTGATAATATTAATATAACATTTTTTTTTGTCTCTTAGAAATACACATTTAATAGTAGCTTGAGATAAGATGCAGATGTAGATTTATGTTCATTATCAAAATCAGTAATATCTGTAAAAATGGTAGCAATCTCATTTTTATATGGTGACATTTAATTATTCTGACTGTTTAAGGTGTTTTTTAATAATTTATTCCTGTGATTTCAAAGCTGAATTTTCAGCATCCACCTCTGGGAACAAATTTGTCCTCAAAATATGGTCAAATAGGCACACACACACTCACTCACTCACTCACACTCACTCACTCTCACACACACACACACACACACACACACACACTCACACACTATGATAGCAATCTTTTTTTTTATCCATTGGTCTTCCATAGTAGCATACATTTAGATCATTATAATCACAGTTAAAACCACAAATATAGCACCTCAATACCATGGTAAAAATGTAATATGGCTTCTAGGTATTATTATTATTATTATTATTAAATGTAAAAATCTAACCTTTATTGAACCTGTGTCATGGCCAATATAGGCAGCCCAAATAACTTGCACACATGCACACAAAACCTATACAAACACCAAACATGCAACATTAAATAATATATATATATATATATATATATTATTTAATAATTAATTTTAAATACTAGCATTTTAGCAAAAGTAATATCTTAGATTTTTTCATATTAATACAGTCCATTTATTCTTTCAATCACGGGTATGAACCCAGTCAACTTGAATATCATATTATTGCCACAATTCTATTAATATTATGAATATTAATAACACTCATAATTTTTATATGTATGCATAGTAGCAACAGTAATCTTTTTTGCACAAAAAAAATTCAACCCATTAACCTTTATTTTTTATTAATATTTTCACAACTTAAATTATTGTTGCATAATACATATCTTTTTTTTATATCAGCATTTTATTACACAACAAAGTACAGTGCAATTTACAGTAGTTTCTTCATGTCAAATCTGAGATGTTTTATTTGATATCATAATCAATATGTTCTGGACCACATATTACATATTTCATTAAAGGGGTCATCGGATGCACATTTTCCACAGGTCGCTATGATTCTTTAGGGTCTTAATGAAAGTCTATAACATACTTTGGTTAAAATTTCTCAATGGTAGTGTAAAAAACACCCTTTTTACCCTGTCAAAAACAGCTCTGTTCACAGCGAGCCGATTTGGTGCATGTCTCTTTAAATGCTAATGAGCTCTGCTGACACGGGTGAATTTTTATTATTATAGGGAGGCTGTGTCTACACACTGCCAACACACATTAATGTTCAAACAGCATGTAAAAGTGAATTTAGCATCTGGTGACCCCTTTAAAGCAGCACTATGTAACTTTTGGCGCTCTAGCGGTTAATAAACAGAACTGCACATATCCCGCTGAAGAACATTCCGACCGGAGCTAGTTCTCTAAGTTTATGTCTCTGGCGATTCACGCAGGTATGTGTTCCTCCACAGCGGTGACCAGGCTACAATAGTCCAAATATAAGTACTTATTAGAAGTGTACTGTAGTGATTCGGAAGCCTCCTGCTGGAGCTTCACAAACACATCAACGAACAAAAACTGCTCCATTTCCAAAGAATGCAATCGTTTGGTTTATAAATCAGTTTTAAACTGGTGTGTGTTCTTCTGTGGTGTCACTCTCATTGACTCCTCAGTAGTTCTCACACTCGTTTCTTCTCTCTGTGTGCAGGAAAGTGGTGCGGAGGGCCAGTCTGTCCGACAGAAACAATCTCTGCAGAAAGGAGTATCAGACCGAAGCCATCGTGTGGAGAGGAGGACGAGAAGAAGAGGAGCGAGAGCGAGAGTCTGATCAGGAAAACAGCCACTCGGTGAGTTCACTCACAAACCAAACTCAGAGCTCGTTCTCATTAGACACGCACTTTAGTACACTTTTATTATTATTATTAGCAACAGTAATATTTTTTGTTTAAATTAATTTCTTTAGCTTCACCCTTGTGCGGCCCATTAAAAGTCTTTTTTTTGGAACCCAGTCATATATTATTATTATTATTATTATTATTATTAATGCTGTCAAACGATTAATCGCGATTAATCACATCCAAAATAAAAGTTTTTGTTTACATAATATATGTGTGTAGTCATCGGATGCACATTTTCCACAGGTCGCTATGATTCTTTAGGGTCTTAATGAAAGTCTATAACATACTTTGGTTAAAATTTCTCAATGGTAGTGTAAAAAACACCCTTTTTACCCTGTCAAAAACAGCTCTGTTCACAGCGAGCCGATTTGGTGCATGTCTCTTTAAATGCTAATGAGCTCTGCTGACACGGGTGAATTTTTATTATTATAGGGAGGCTGTGTCTACACACTGCCAACACACATTAATGTTCAAACAGCATGTAAAAGTGAATTTAGCATCTGGTGACCCCTTTAAAGCAGCACTATGTAACTTTTGGCGCTCTAGCGGTTAATAAACAGAACTGCACATATCCCGCTGAAGAACATTCCGACCGGAGCTAGTTCTCTAAGTTTATGTCTCTGGCGATTCACGCAGGTATGTGTTCCTCCACAGCGGTGACCAGGCTACAATAGTCCAAATATAAGTACTTATTAGAAGTGTACTGTAGTGATTCGGAATAAGACAAAAACGCGGTTTGGAAGATGAATTCATGATGTACTCGCTCATTATATACATTTTGCAAATTTTGAAAACAGAAAAAGTTACATAGTGCTGCTTTAAAGAGATGGTTCAAACCAAAAAGATCATTCTCTCATCATTTACTCACCCTTGTGTCATTCCAAGCCCATAAGACTTTTTCATCTTCAAACACAAATGAATATATGTGACCCTGGACCACAAAAACAGTCATAAGGGTCCATTTTTCGAAATTGAGATTTATGCATCATTTATGCATCAAGCTTTCCATTGATGTATGTTTTGTTAGAATAGGACAATATTTGGTTGAAAATATGGAATCTGAGGGTGCAAAAAAATCAAAATATTGAGAAAATCATCTTTAAAGTTGTCCAAGGTTAAAAATGCAGTTTCAATGCAGCTTCAAAGAGCTCTACACGACCCCGGCCGAGGAATAAGAGTCTTATCTAGCCAAACGATCAGTAATTTTCTGAAAAACAATTATATTTATACACTTTTTAACCACAAATGTTCAGCTAGCGTTAGCTCTGCGATGCGTGTCTTTATTAGCTGATGTTGGAAAGATCAGGCATGACGTAAGCGGATCCAGTGTTTACACAAAAGTCAATGACTTTACAAAACTTGAACATCTTGGATGACACGGGTGTGAGTAAATGATCAGGACATTTTTATTCTGGAAGTGGACTAATCCTTTAAGGTGCTTTCGCACCGGAGGAAGCTTTCCATAGGAACTATGAACTATGGAACTAACGTTCTAGGAACTATGGAATGCTTCCTATTGAGCCAATCGCAGGATCCCGAGCGTCTGATTGGCTGAAACCCATCGGTGCTTTTATTTCTCATTCCAGACCTGGAAGTCTGAAGAGGTGTTTGGGATGAGCCCTCTCTGAACTGGGAACTTCTCAAAGCGGAAGGAATGATCTCCTTCAGGCTTCCCAGGTTAAGTGTGTGACTTATGCTTCTCTATTTCACTTCCAGCAGCAGATCGAACAACAGACGATTCCTTCCAGCTGTGTAATGTACAGTATTTATTTGTATATGTGCATAGAGCCACTCTTCTATAAGATTATTTATTGTATTCCAGAGAGATGAAGTGACGGACGGAGCACAAACGAGTCAGTATTTTTCTATGACAGTGTTATAATGACCAGATGAAGTATTTGAACTCACATTTCAAACTCAAATCACAAGAACATAATAGCCGGTGATATTTTTTGCATCGTGACATTATTTTCATGACAGTTCAACAAAAAAAAAAGCTGCAGGAAAAATAACGGTAATTTCATTTAAATCAGCAGTGCAGTAAATACTAACATGATGCATAAATGCTAAATAATTTAAATAACATAAATTAATTTTTTCCATTATAGTCATGTTACAGACATTTTTTTGTGAGATTTTGTGAAACGCTTACTGTTATGAAAATGTCACAGTGCAAAAAAAATAAAAATAATTTGTGGCCCTGCAGCACAAAAGCAGTGTTAAGTCGCTGGGGTATTGCATAAATATCAATTTAAAAAAACTGACCCTTATGACTGGTTTTGTGCTCCAGGGTCACATTTTTTAGTTCTTTTGATGTGAAATATGACCCAGATGTGTTTATATGAAGGAAGTGTTGATCAGAACCCTTCATATACTGCTCCCTATGAAGGGTTCATTTATTTAGTTGGATCCGCTCGATTGTGACGCTCTGCTCTCGGGTGCCAAAGTCTTCCAGAGTGATGGACGTCAGAAACGGCCAATGAGGTTCCAGTGCCACTCCCGTAGCCCCGCCCACTCCTCAGCACTCGCTGCATTCATGCGTCAGAGGCGGGAAAGAATGTAAATAATGCTTGGAATGCGTTTTCTTCAGATGATGAAAGGAGTGATTACAGACATGCACGGTATTCTGAAACTGAAATATGAATAGAGTTCACATATGAGGAGTTCGGCTTCCATTTCTACTGAGGAACGTGAAGGGAAAAGAGCATCACAACTACTGATTTTATAATTTACTGGAATATACTGATCACTGTATTAACATATTTTCAATAAATTGTATATTTTGATCCGTTTCTAAACCTTTTCTGTCATCAGTGCTAAATGAAGTCTGTGATCAATCCATCGCTGCACGGATCTCTGGGGTTGTTTGTGAAAAGCACAGACTGATGTTAAAGGAAGTGATTATTGAGTCATCAGCGTGTTTAGAGTCTGCTGGCTAATGATCAGCTACAGTGAGTCAGCAGTGAACGACCGATGAGGAGGAAAACACAGAAACATGTGCTCACTGTCAATACTGATTCAGTCTGTTTCCATCAGCTGAAGTCTTGTTCCTGCTCGGTCAGCCTGATTTCAAACTTTACATTTACATTTATATCTACATTTATTCATTTAGCAGATGCTTTTATCTGAAGTCACTTACAACTGAGTATACATACAGTATATACAGCAGTCAACATTTGAAGTGGATCAAAACCTTCCATCAAAGTTGTCCTAAAACCTAAAACCAAAATGCGTTCTTGTCTTAAGACAACTTTGATGAACATTTTAGATCCACTTCAAATGCTGACTACTGTATATATATATATATAATATGAAAATTAACTTTACTTTTTAAAAAATGCTAAAATATGACATATGATCCAGACATAATTTCCTTATAGAATAAAACAAAATTGCATTCAGATAATTAATTATCATGAGAATAATGTGAAAAAAAAAAATAATCTTGTTAGTCCTGAAATAGGCTTATGGGGAAAAAAATATACACACACACACACACACACACGTATATGGAGTGTCTTTATTCCTGCTCTGTGATCCTGGTTTTAAATTCTAAATTACATTTATATTTAATATATATAATGCTAAAATATGACATGTTACTTGCAGAATAAAACAATTTCATTGCATAAAGGGGATTAATTATCATGAAAATGTGTTATGTTTTTAAAGTATCTTCTGCTCATGCAATTATTTGATAAAAAATACAGAAAAATCTAAAATATTGTGAAATATTATTACAATTTAAATCAGCTGTTTTCTCTGTGAATCTCTGTTAAACTGTAATTTATTTCTGTGATGCGCAGCTGTATTTTCAGCATCATTACTCCAGTCTTCAGTGTCACATGATCTTCAGAAATCATTCTAATATACTGATTTGCTGCTCAAGAAACATTTCTGATTATTATCAATGTTGAACACAGTTGTGCTGCTTATTTTAATAACAAGTTTAAAAGAACAGCATTTATTTCAAACAGAAATCTTATATCAAAATCTTGTAGTAAAATTCTGTGCACTACCGTCCAAAAGTTTGGGGTCAGTAATTTGTTTGTTTCTTTCTCTTTTTTTTTTGAAAGAAATCAATGCTTTTATTTAGCAAGGGTGTGTTAACTTGATAAAAAGTGATAGTAAAGATTGTTGTTAGTAGTAAAAAATATTGTTAGAAAAGATTTCTGCTTTGAATAAATGCTGTTCTTTTGAACTTTTTATTAATCCAAACTTTTGAATCGCAGTATATAGAATTTGATATCTTATAATATTGGTTTATTAATACTGGTTTATTCTCTGTTCTCTTGGCGTGTTTCTGTGAATATAGATGATGCAGGTCAAGCACAGGCTCAAACTCTAGAGCAGAAAAACAACGCTCTGTTTTCTTTTGGGGTTTTTAATGAACCGCTTGTCTTGTAGATTCAAATAGCAGAGGAGAATGACTCTCAGTAGGAAACATTAGTTACTAAACAGATAAACAAAGGCACAGCTTGAGTGAATGTGGAGGAGGATGTTACACACACTTATACACACACACACACACACACACACACTCAAAAACACACACAGACTCAAAAACACACTCTCACACACATAGACTCAAAAACACACACTTCTGGCGGTCACTGTGTGATTCTCTGTGTGTTTTTTTCTCTCAGATAGTGAATAAACTGCAGCGACTGGCCTTTCTAAAGCTTCTCTATCTCATGAAGCAGCTCTGAGTCGAGGGTGTGACTCCATCCGGCCGTTTCCAGTCGTTGATTCTCGTCTTTTGTTGAGCCTCGATGGTGGAATAATCTCCTGAACTCCACCCGAGCAGACGAGTCCCTCACAATGTTCAAGAAACGCCTAAAACTTTGAGCATTCATTCATTCAGTGAGTCTGAGCTCTTTGTTTATTCTGTGGATAAAAGCTTCTGCTAAATCCATGAAAACAGATAATAATATTCACAATGAGGAACATCAATCATCATGTGCTGACATCTCAACTAACGCTTCAACAGCAATGTTTGATAGTGTTTTGAACAAACTAAATCAAACCGAATGTGGCAGATGCATGTTGAAGTATTAGCTCAGATATGAATACATTCATATTTATGTATCTTATTGTAAAGAACTACCTATAATGTTATAATGCACCGATCTGCTTGTGAAATGTGATGATTGTGGTCTGATGGGTTTTTATTGCTCAACAAGTGTAAGAGTTGGGGTTTGTTTGATTGCCCAACAGAGCTTTATGTTCAAGCTTGTGCAAGACATTCATAACAATACAGGAAGGATTTTCAGCTTACTGTTTTTTATTAAAAGACACATTTTGAATTATTATCTGTCAGCATTGCTCCATCAAACACACGTCGTTTCCAGCAGGAGTTTAACGCAGAAGATGTTGTGCTTTGATCAAAGGCCTTCAGTGACTCTGATGATTGTGTTTGTGCTGATGGAGAATCTGATGCTGAGAGACAACTAAAACAATACATTTATAATGTTACAGTAGGTTTCGAATAAATGCTGTTTTTATGAGCTTTCTATTCATCTGTGAATCCTGAAAAATAAAATGCATCACAGTACCCACAAAAATATTGTGCAGCACAACTGTTTTCAACATTGATAATAATCAGAAATGTTTCTCGAGCAGCAAATCGGCATATTAGAATGATTTCTGAAGATCATGTGACACTGAAGACTGGAGTAATGATGCTGAAAATACAGCTGCGCATCACAGAAATACATTACAGTTTAACAGATATTCACATAGAAAACAGCTGTTTTAACTTCTATAACATTTCACTATTTTATTGTATTTGTTTTATCAAATAAATGCAGCTTTGGTGAGTAAGAGACTTTTTTTCAAAAAATATAAAAAAATCTTACTGACCCCAAATTTTGAAAAGTAGTATATTGTACTGACAGATAATAAAGAAATTTGGAATAATAATAAATTAACACCCATACAGAAATTTTTTTTATATACAATATATATATATATATATATATATATGTGTACATACATATATATTTCAAAATATACAAATGGCCAAAAATATATTTGTTAAAACATATTTCAAAAAATATATTTCTGTACATATAATTTCTACAAATATATTTTGATATAAAATATATTTGCACATTTAAAATACATTAAAAAAAAAACATTTTTATATATTTTTGAAAATATATTTTAAGCATATAAAATTTTTTTTTTTACCTCTATATATTTCAGTCCAAGAAAATGCATTTTCTTGCCCCAGAAATACATTTTGGAATATGAAGGTTGAAACTAAATATATTTTCTATTTCATATTTATTTCATTGAGCTTTCCTGTTTGCAACATATATTTAGCATATATTTCAAATATATTTTGGCCACATATTTTTGCCATATGGGCAACAACAACAACATAATCAACAACAGCAACAATAATTGTTATACCTTTATTTAACCAGGCAGGTATAGGCTAATTTAAAAACAAGGTTTTTAAGAGGATTCTTACTTTTGAAGGAAGGAAATAAATTCAAATGCATCCAGACACATGACGATGATTTCAAACAAATTGATTTGAATGAGGAACAAACGTCAGAATATTTGGGAGTGACGCATGATCATATGTGTATCATGTGCTGATGATGCGCTGACTCAGTTTCTGCTCTGACCAAACAAACACAGCTATCACTAAAACAAACACTGGCTGTGTCTCTCCACTGATCAGAGATCATCAGTCTGATGCATGCGTGATGCACGGATCTCATCAGGTGTGTGTGCATCTCTCAGTCTGTCCTTCAGCTTCAGTCAGCGGGTGAAGTGTCACAGATGTGCAAACCGTACTATTTAAATGAGGGAGGAAAGTTTCACCACATCCTGTGGACGCAAGTATGACGCAGAATTACAAGCAGCAAATGACTACAGTGCACTGCTCATAATACACACTGCAGCTTCACTGATGCTGGCCCTGAGCTCACATCAGTCCCGCAGGGGTCAGTTTCATTCCTGAGCAATCTGCCGGAGCGATTAGACAGAGACAGAGATTGTTTTACAAACGCATCTCAAGAGCAAAAGACAGTTTACAGACTGCTCAGATTACACAGCTCTTCAGTGTCATTATTGGGAAGGTTACTTCGGAAATGTTGCAGATTACAAGTTACCCTGTTTACAATGTAACAAGTAGTGTAACTATTTCAATTACTTTGTTAATGTAACAGATTACTTTTCTAAATTTCGAATGTTTTAGAACATTTACACCAGGCAGTGTTAACCTTAACAGATTTAAAATCATAACAAGAAATAATTTAATAGCTATGCATGTACGTTACATTAATTTACTTACTATATAGTTAGGGTTACTTGCATGTAATTATAATGCATCATTTATAATAGTAAGTATATGTAACGTGTAACAAGGACACCTTAAAATAAAGTGTTACCCATTTATTTTCAAATTAAATTATGTAATTCTGTTACATGTAACCAGTTACTCCCCAACACTGCTCATTAAACAAGACTTGGGTAGATTGGGGGAAAACACCCCCCTTAAGGACTGTCATTTTTTTCTGTGAAACAAAAGTTAAATGTGTTCAGAAAACTTAAAAGTATAAAATCAGAATAGCCTATTTGAAAAATGTTGTTAGCTAATGCTGACTAGCTAACTAGCTAACTGATGCTAACTTTAGGTAATTTTAAACATAAAGCCCAAATATTTTTATTCAACCAACTAGTTAGAATGCATTTGATGGAAAAACAAAGGATTTGATGTTCAGAACAGAATAACTACAATAATTGCCCCCCGGGGCGTTTTACCCCACTGACTATGCTTGAGAATAATTTATGTTTTTTTCTGAACATATAATTACATTTTTCTTAAATAACACGTGCTCCCTTTCTACAGGCGCTACTGTTCTCATATCACATGTGTCTCTGCAGCACAAAAGCAGTCTTAAGTCGCTGGGGTATATTTGTAGCAATAGCCAACAATACATTGTATGGGTCAATATGATACATTTCTCTTTTATGCCAAAAATCATTAGGATGTGAAGTAAAGATTATGTTCCATGAAGATATTTTGTAAATGTCCTACTGTAAATATATCAAAACTTAATTTTTGATTAGTAATATGCATTGCTAAGAACTTCATTTGGACAACTTTAAAGATGATTTTCTTAATATTTAGATTTTTTTGCACCCAGATTTTCAAATAAATATTGTCCTATTCAAACCACACATCAATGGAAAGCCTATTTATTCAGCTTTCAGATGATGCATAAATCTCAATTTAAAAAAACGGACCCTTATGACTGGTTTTGTGCTCCAGGGTCACATATATAACTGTGATGTTCTACAAAACAACAAGCTTTAAAACACGTGTTTTCTTACTGCTGAAAATGATAATTGACATAGAAATCCGTTTTCTCTCAGATGCATCACCAGTGTAAGCTTCTACATCACTCTCGTCAACGGAGCCCATAGTTACAATACAACAGTGTCTTGCACCTGCTGCTGCTCGCAGGTGATGCAACTCTCGACTGCGTTCAGAACGCTCTCAGTGCGCGCGAGGGTGTTTTGAACGGAGGGAGGCGGGTCTTCGCGGACTGATCACCGATCAGCTGAGGCTCGTCACGCTCACGCTCGTATCATATGTAGCGTTATTCCCGTCTGTGTGTGTCGGAGCGATGTTTCGCTGTCGGAGGAACGCTTCTGGAGCGGCTTTATTACTGCAGCGTCTGCAAGTAACGTTACTTGACGCGAGCCGCTCGTTGCGTAACTACCGCTGCTCTCGTGTTTACCGGAGATTAACGGCAAGCAAAACCGTTCTATTCCGTTCCCGTTTGCACGAGACTCCGTTCGGATCGCCGCCGGATCTCGTTGCTCACGCGCGAATGGCGGCGTTCGCTTTGAACGTTCGCCAATACAGCGACGCGAGGAGCGGCGATCGGAACGTTCTTAAACTCAGTGAACTCGAATCGTTTCGTTCTTCAGCTCCTGTCGCGATCCAGTCGAGACGATCATCCACGACGCCCGAGAAAACGCAAGACGAACGCGCCGCTAGCATTACGCAAACGGTACGTCAACTCTTCTGGAGTTCTGATGGAACTGTTGCTGCTTGTTTGTTGTTTATTAACATCTCCAGCACTGACAGGTGGATGCAGCGGGCTCTTGAACGTGTTGTATGGTGTGCGGAACGCTTGCAGAGTCAAGCACACTTTGTTTCGTTCCGAGCGTTCTTCATTCAACGGGTTGCATCATGTGTTTACACTCGAGCTCGTTTCTTCTCAATGCTTATATTGTTGTGATTTGACTTCCTCAGTCTGGATACAGAAACTCTTCCTCGAGGTTACTACAAACTCTCTGTTCTGCTGAGCGCTGTTTGGAGCGCTGAGGCCGTGTATTTCTGCACGCATGCATTGCTGTATTTGTGAGTTATTTGGTAGAGGATTGAATAGCATGGTATTCTGGGCTGCTGTGGTAATGCTGTGCTGTTGTTATCATCAGGGTTATCGTGTCAGACGGATCATCGTGTTTGCATTGACTGGTTTGTCTAGTTCTACTTCAGCAGCTGATCTAGTAGTTAATCATCTTTCACTTTCACTGTTCTGTCAAACTAGAATGCAGATCATTCCAGCTGACACTGCTCTTCTGCTTTCTCTCTGTGTGTGTGTGCATGTGTGTTTGTTCTAGTGGATGGTGTGAGTAAAGCTCTAGTTTAATAACACTAGTCTTTGACTGTTGGTTGTGTTTGTTGGGGTCAGCTAGAGCTGTTGGGTTAGTCAGTGTTTGTTTCCTGGTCAAGGGTCACACACGACCTTCACACGTCATCTGCTTCCTTCCTTTGACTTTAGCTTCATGAATTCTATTTAATTTCATATACAATTCATTTTGAGTGTACTGTTTATTGCACACACAAATCTGGTTCCCAAGGCAGGGTTGCAAACTTTCGCAAACTTCATATAAAGAGTCCGTTTGACTTCAGCCTTTCTGAAGGTTTATCACGTCTTTGTCCAAAAACAAACATTCCTCAACAACGAGTTTCTAGCTGTTTTGTTCTCAATTTAATTTTCAGTTGTAAATAACTTTATTGGCTTGATTGTTTACATACAATGTTGCCAAAGCATTATACACGTACAATATTACAAAAACAAGCATACAACAGCAATAAAAAAAGATGCTAAATATAACATTTTCTGCTAGGTTATATGTATATAAGTATGTATGTGTATATATAATTTTATTGATTATGTAGCAATCATTAGATTATATATTAATTAATTTTGCCGTTTCATCTGAATATCAGCATTCATGAGATATAGTCAAAAGAGTTTTGAGGTTAACTGATCTAATTGTCTAATTGATCTATGATGTTTTATTGTGTTTAATGTCATAGTTTTTGTGTCTGTTTGTTAATGAGGGATTTTATTGTTTTTACATTTGTGAAGTAAAAATGATCCTTTTTTAAAAATAAAAGATAAAATTAAAACCTTTGGGGTGAGATGGGTCACCCAGAGTAGCATGTTGTTAAAATAATGTTATTTTTTAATTTAATATTTATGGTAATTGATGAGGTTATTATTCAGTATTTGCATGAATTAGATGCACATTTCAGCCATCTTTGCTTTCATTAAAAACTATAGGTTAATTGAGACATTTGTTAAAACATATTTTCAATTAATTTATAGGTAATTAAATATGTAAATATTCATATGCCATTTATTGTAAGCCATATAAAAAAAAATGTAACTTTCAGGTTCATCCGATTTGCTGGGATTCTGCATCAGTTACTCAGTCAAACTGTCAAAATACAATTTTAAAAGATAATAGTTAATTTAGTATTTTACACACACGCACACACACACACACACACACACACACACACAGTCTCTCACTCACTCTCTCACACACACACACACACACAGTCTCTCACTCACTCTCTCACACACACACACACACACAGTCTCTCACTCACTCTCTCACACACACACACACACACAGTCTCTCACTCACTCTCTCACACACACACACACACACAGTCTCTCACTCACTCTCTCACACACACACACACACACAGTCTCTCACTCACTCTCTCACACACACACACACACACAGTCTCTCACTCACTCTCTCACACACACACACACACACAGTCTCTCACTCACTCTCTCACACACACACACACACACAGTCTCTCACTCACTCTCTCACACACACACACACACACAGTCTCTCACTCACTCTCTCACACACACACACACACACAGTCTCTCACTCACTCTCTCACACACACACACACACACAGTCTCTCACTCACTCTCTCACACACACACACACACACAGTCTCTCACTCACTCTCTCACACACACACACACACACAGTCTCTCACTCACTCTCTCACACACACACACACACACAGTCTCTCACTCACTCTCTCACACACACACACACACACAGTCTCTCACTCACTCTCTCACACACACACACACACACAGTCTCTCACTCACTCTCTCACACACACACACACACACAGTCTCTCACTCACTCTCTCACACACACACACACACACAGTCTCTCACTCACTCTCTCACACACACACACACACACAGTCTCTCACTCACTCTCTCACACACACACACACACACAGTCACTCACTCACTCTCTCACTCTCTCACACTCATTCACTCTCACACTCTCACTCTCACATTCACTCACTCACACTCACTCACTCTCGCACTCACTCTCACACACTCACTCACTTATGTGAATCCTCACTCACTCACTCACTCTGCTCACAGCAGCACTGCACTCATTGGCTCTTGAGGGAGTCACTCCAGAGGTCCTGCATTCTGATTGGTTGTGGTCTGTTAAGCCCCTCCCAGTGAGGTCTTTTCAGCTTTCACAGGCCTGATGATGCTGAGGCTCGTGGGCCGCTTTCTCCTGATCGCACTGAATCTCTGTAGTCTGATGAAATCTTTCGTGTCTCAGCAGGATCAGGTGTCGTCTGTGTCCGGCGCTGAAGGTCAGAGGTCGGATGAGAAGCCCAGTAAGACGCAGCAGCTCAGGAAGGTGTTTAAGGAGTACGGCGCCGTCGGCGTCTCCTTCCACATCGGAATCTCGCTCATTTCTCTGGGAATGTTCTACCTCGCCATATCCAGGTCTGATTCATTTGTTTAACAAAACAGTCAACTCTATGTAATCAAATACACTATATGGACAAAAGTATACAGAGGCAGCGTCATGTTAGAATAGAAAAGGGTCCTGTCCAAACTGTTGCTATAAAATGTGAAGCACACAATTCCCTAGAATATCATTATATGCTTTAACATTAAGATTTGTACTCATGGAAATTACTAAAGTAATCAAACCTGTTCATTAGGAGGTGGTGTCCCAATACTTTTGTCCATATAGTGTATATATCTATGCAAATTCAATGTATACCACTTGTTCCATTGTTTTATTTTTTCCTATTTATTTTTTTAATACTACATAACTATTTTCTTAAGAATCAATTACAAAAATAAAGTAAAAAAAAAGTAAAACATTCATGTTATGTTTTGTTGGAATAGTCAACTATAACTAGTCCGCTTCTGCACTAATGTACCAAAGCTGTAAATCAACTACGGTTTAGTTAATAACCTGTTACGTAAATAATTATTGCAATGCTTATTATTAATGTAATTATTATTTTATTTGAGCCAGTGTTATTTTAGTATCATTGGAAGACTATTATAGTTTTTGTTAAAAATGTTCTGTTTTTATTTTTCTATTTTAATTTTAATTTTAGTTAAACTGAGTAGTTTTGTAGAATTGTATATGTCTATACAGTTTTTATTTAATTTTATTTTAGTTTTAGTTTCAGATATCTAAGGACATCAAGTTAAACTGAATTAAAATAAAAAGTGTTGCCTTTGCAAATAGCTGAAACAGTTTTTTAAAATTTATTTTGTTTCTGTTAACAATCATTTTTTTTCAAGTAATGAAAATGTTTTTGTTTTTATGGTTTTACTTTTACTCTCATTTTAGTTAACTTTAATAACCTTGGTGTCTTGCTCTTTTCTGTCATTTTTATAAAAGCAATAAACCACTTGTGGGTTGAAAATTAGTGATAGACTTATATTGGCTAATTCTAAAATACTATTTAAATTTTTCCCCATGACCAAATTTCACGTTTAATTAAGTGTGAAAAAAAACCACAATCACATCCACAATCACATCTTCACTTCACAATCACATCCACAATCACATCACAATCACAACCACAATCACATCACTTCACTTCACAATCACTTCACTTCACTTCACTTCACTTCACAATCACATCACTTCACAATCACATCACTTCACATCCACCATCACATCACTTCACATCCACAATCACATCACTTCACATCACATCACATCCACCATCACATCACTTCACATCCACAGTCACATCCACCAACACATGTTCACTTCACAATCACATCACTTCACTTCACTTCACTTCACTTCACATCCACAGTCACATCCACCATCACATCACTTCACATCCAC
>NW_015547682.1:571552-576208 GCF_001515605.1 Sinocyclocheilus anshuiensis
GTACTCAACACTGATTACTGTCAGACTTTATAATCTTAATTCAAGTGATGAAGGATTCTGAATGTTTCAATTTTAAAGGAGACATTGAATGCAAAATTCACTTTTACATGGTGTTTGGATATAAATGTATCTTAGCAGTGTGTGGACACAACCACCCTACAATGATTAAAAAATCACTCCTTTTTTTAATCCCCAAAAACATAAACAGTCTCAATTATCAAGCCATTTTTTTAGCAGTGTGATGTCATATTGCTCAGGCTCTGCCTAAACATAGTCATATAGGAAATAAGAGTTATCGAATAAGCATGTTCCAAACTCCTGAAACATTGGTGTTTCATATTTTAAAGCAGTTAATGCAATTAATGAAAGAAATGAATTAAATTTGTATGTGGGAGTGTGTGTGAAAAAAAACAAAACCGATGTAACATCATTTGTAATCCTTAACATTTTCATAAGTAACTGATTTAATTACACATCTCAGTAACTGTAACTGATTACAATTACTTTTATTTTGTAATTGCATGTTGTTACATGTAACTAGTTACTTCCCAACATTGCTTACAAATGCACAGTGCAGTCGACTGCTCTTTAATGCCTGCGGTGGTTTCTGCTCTGGTGTGTGTGTGTGTGTTTCAGCGGGTTGGACGTGACGGCTCTGCTGTGTAAGCTGGGCTTCAGTGAGTCGGTGGTTCAGTCGCGGATGGCTGCCGGCACCAGCACGTTTGTGTTAGCGTACGCCGTGCACAAGCTCTTCGCTCCGCTGCGGATCAGCATCACACTGGTGTCTGTGCCGCTGATCGTCAGACACCTCAGGAAGACGGGACTCTTCAGAGCCGGTCCAAACCGACCATAAGCTCCTCTATTCACACTCAACTCATGACACTAACTCATCCAGTGCTTTTCTAGAGCGGACAGTACCTCAGACAGACAGAAATAAAATGTGAACGCTGTGATGCTTTGGGTGGTTTTCTCAACAGAACTCGTGGTTGCTTGTTAGTTTTAAGCTCTACAGTCACAGTGAAGTCTGTTGACCGTGATTTTATCAGCTGTGATTTTTGTGAATTGAAGAGTTAATGAAGGGCTGTAATGTGCTGGTTTGTCTTATTCTAAGACAGGGCACCAGCACGTTTGTGTTAGCGTACGCTGTGCACAAGCTCTTCGCTCCGCTGCGGATCAGCATCACACTGGTGTCTGTGCCGCTGATCGTCAGACACTTCAGGAAGACGGGACTCTTCAGAGCCGGTCCAAACCGACCATAAGCTCCTCTATTCACACTCAACTCATGACACTAACTCATCCAGTGCTTTTCTAGAGCGGACAGTACCTCAGACAGACAGAAATCAAATGTGATGTGATGCTTTGGGTGGTTTTCTCAACAGAACTCGTGGTTGCTTGTTAGTTTTAAGCTCTACAGTCACAGTGAAGTCTGTTGACCGTGATTTTATCAGCTGTGATTTTTGTGAATTGAAGAGTTAATGAAGGGCTGTAATGTGCTGGTTTGTCTTATTCTAAGACAGTTGAATTGATTTAGTTCACACTAATGTTCATCACTTCTATCAGACGGGCTTTTTTAGGAGATTTCAGGACAATTTTGAACTTTGACTGTTAATTATATTGAAATTCTTATTGTGTAATATTATTGAAAATCTTAATATTGTAAAGTCAATGTTATATTTGGCTGTTTAATTATATAATAAAATGTTGCCCTATAAGGACTAACTGTTTTCTTTGTATACATAAATGTTTATGATGATTCTAGTGACTCTTTTAGTCTCCAGTTTATCATTCTTCACACAGAACTTCATTCATCATATTTAAACCATCAAAATAACAGTACACACCACAATTCATTCATGCAATTCTGATGATTATGTAATTTAATGTAGAGAAAAATTATATGATATCAATAGTTAGACCTTTCACATTTAAAAGCAAATAAATTCATCTTGTCATTTTTTTGTTACATGAAAAAAAAAGGAAACATTTCTCAGAAAAGAAAAAAAAATTTGAGATGGTGTTTGAGATAATCACAAAGACTTTTTAAAACCTCCTTTTTGTTACACATTTTGCACATTTACAACTTAAGACAGGGAACATATCAACTTTGTATGGCACACGTATTTCTACAAAAAAAAATAAAAATGATATTAAATAACGAGGAGAATAATGACAGAGAGCAAGCTTTGAAGTGGAATGGTGCCACTTTAATAAACAGGCAACACAGGACAGCATTAAAATAGTAACTATTCTGACAAAGGAGCATAAGTTTTCTTTTTTTTCCAGATAATGAAACATGACCACTAAATGGCTTCTGTTTTTTTTCTAAAGTACTTGAAACTCAAATGTTTTCACAATCTCACACAGAGCAGTTTATTAATAGGCCATTTTTATTTACTCATAAGATTTGCAGTCACCCTTGGAAGAAGATCAGAGGAATAGTCCCAATCATATTTTATTTGAAAAACGCAGTCTGAATTGACGTTGCTGATTTATACAAACCATATTTTCATATAATTTCAAGAACGTATGCATTATGACTTTCCTTGAGATACTTCTTGAGAAATAAAGCACAGCAGAAAAGAATCCAGAACATGTTTGTGTAGCAGTATCTGTATTTATTCATGATTCTGGCTTCTGGAAATGCTTTACACGGAGTAAAAGCAAACTACAACATAGTCTCTTTGTGTTGTCATTATATCAGCAGCGCACTCTAGTGCTCAAAAATGAGATTGATATTTCTGAGATATCACACAAAACTCTTGTGCAATACTGCATAGGAGAAAAAAAAAGTATGTTAAAGGGATAGTTCACCCAAAATGAAAACCTGTAACTTTTGATTATTATTTTTGTTAATTGTGCAAAACACAGTTGCAATTAAAAAAAGTTCTTATAGTCAGGGGGAAAAACTGATGAACTTTAACATTGACCTATATAAACGGGAGTTAACATTTAACACACTTTACATACATTCATGAGTCGCAGTACCTTCAGTCTCCAGCAGGTGTCAGTGCTTGATCATCATCATTCTGTTCCGATCACAATATTAATATTCCTCCATGTGTGATTAATCAACAATGAGTGTTTATGCAGAAAGAGACACTTTGAAAGAAGCAGATTTATTACGTCAAAGAGCGCTAAACATCATATATCATAGTTACTACTGCTGATTTAATGACTCCTAGTTAAATTATGCTAATTTTTATATTTACAGTATTAATCTTGCATCTCAGATGATTATTTGCACTCCATATATGACATTCAAATTAATGAAAATAATGATAAAATAGTATTCTAATGCTTGTATTCTAACTTTACATGTGCAGTGCAGATACTAGTGTATATATTTCAGAACATTGTCCATTATGGATGTGTTTCATATACAGTCTGCAGAGACACTGTGAAGCATCAGTATGTGTGTGAGTACCTGTCTCTCTCTCTCTCACGTGTGTGTGTGTGTACTTGTTTATGGTACATTGTGGGGACCAAATGTGTGTGTGAGTGCGTGTGTGTGTTTGAGAGCGTGTGTGTGAGAGTGTGTGTGTGCGTGTGTGAGAGTGCATGTGTGTGAGTGTGTGAGTGTGCGTGTGTGTGTGCGTGTGTGTGTGTGAGTGAGTGTGTGTGTGAGAGTGTGAGTGTGTGTGTGAGTGAGTGTGTGTGTGAGAGTGTGAGTGTGTGTGTGAGAGTGTGAGTGTGTGTGTGAGAGTGTGAGTGTGTGTGTGAGCGGGCCGGCTGCGTGTCTGTCCCCTGCATGGCCCTCATGGCTATGTACAAATTGCTGACAGTGATCGGCCGCTGCAGCACTGCTCATCCGGACGCTGTCGGAAAGTGCTTTCAAACCCTGCAGACGCCAGCGAGGCTCCTGGGAGCCGCTGTCTGAGGAATACAATACACAAATGTGCCAGTATTGAAAGTTTCATCCGGCAGAAAACAGCAGAATTTCCTGCAGACAGGTCTACTACGGTCAGTGTGGGAGATGGTGGATATTGGAATGTTGACCAGCTGTAGCTCGCCTAGACCGTCGCGCTACTATCTCACCATTGGACAAACTTTCTGGCAATTGGGCTAACTCGTTTTCGAGGGGCTGACCGAAATTATCTGGAGCCCCCAGCCCACTGCTAGCGGAGGACCCCAAACGCCCTGGGTCAACTGGTACCTCAACATCAGCAGCCAGAGATGTCTCTGAAACCACAACACACAAATCCCCCTGCTCAGACTCCTCGGAAACCTCCTCACCCAAAGGTGACGCCACTTCGACTACTGGGCCACGAGTGGGTGCATAGGACAGGAAAGTCCTTCTGTGTTCGAACCTTCAACATCGAACGATGCACCTGCCTCACCTTATTCAAAGCGTCTACAGGGGCAATAGAATAAACTGAACCTCCTGCTTTAGGGGCCTTCACCACCTTGTACACCACTGGGCTCCACAGGTCATGGATCTTTGATCGACCTCTCACGCCGACGTCGCAGAGATATACTAGTTGACCCTCCCACAGTGGTGTATCCCGCACATGTGAGTCATGTTGTGCCTTACAGCGCTCTGCAGCGATTCTAAGGTGCTCCCGTGCGCCTTCAAAAGCTACCTGAAGTCGGGTTTGATGCTCTATAACCTAGGCCTGGGCGATAAAACGGTATCGATATTTATCAACGGTACACCTT
>NW_015547682.1:576342-576768 GCF_001515605.1 Sinocyclocheilus anshuiensis
TTTAAAAAACACGTCACGAATTTGTGGAGGTTTATTCCTTTTCACTGCGTCTCATATGTTTTTATGTTTTTATCTGTGTGAATGGCGATTCGGCTCTTTGTATTAAGGAATGCATAAATACATGATGCTGTTTTGTTCATAATTGTTTATGCAATTTACGAAATTATATTTGATTTTTATGAGTTAATTTAGACGTAATGCACGTTTTTTATAGAGTTACTTCCTTGCATTGACAATTTAAATGTGCTATTATTTTGCTCATTGCGTCCTCCTGTGGCCTCGGGAGACAAGACTAAAGTTTCCTTAAGACCTATTTAATCTGCATATTAAACATTTTGTGTTTGATTGTTAAAACAAAAAATATTTTTTTTTTGTCTCAATAAATTGGGTTAATTTAAAAATACAGTGGTTAAATAAAAAAAAAAA
>NW_015547682.1:586137-601556 GCF_001515605.1 Sinocyclocheilus anshuiensis
TTTTTATGAGTTAATTTAGACGTAATGCACGTTTTTTATAGAGTTACTTCCTTGCATTGACAATTTAAATGTGCTATTATTTTGCTCATTGCGTCCTCCTGTGGCCTCGGGAGACAAGACTAAAGTTTCCTTAAGACCTATTTAATCTGCATATTAAACATTTTGTGTTTGATTGTTAAAACAAAAAATATTTGTTTTTTGTCTCAATAAATTGGGTTAATTTAAAAATACAGTGGTTAAAAAAAAAAAAATTCTATTGCTCTTTGTTTTAAAAAAGGTTATAAAAAATGTCAATAATTATCGATACCGAACGATATGAAACATTATACCGTTGATACATTTTTTAGCTATATCGCCCAGCCCTACTATAACCCACTCATGCACACTTCCTGCAGTCACCTCCTCCACTCTACCTAACAAAAAATCAACTGGTAAACGGGGCTCTTGACCAAACATCAAATAGTATGGTGACTCACCAGTTGATTGATGGGGAGTGGTATTGTAGCTAAACAGTACCTGCGGCAGACATGAAGCCCAATCCCGCTTACTTGAAGGAGGCAGAGTGTGCCAAAGGTTATGCAAGGTCCTGTTGAACCGCTTGCACTTGCCATTTCCTGCAGGGTGGTAAGGCATAGTTTGAGACTTCTCCACCTTATACAGACTACAAAGCAGCTGGATAAGTGAAGATTCAAAGTTGCGGCCCTGGTCAGAATGTATACGACCAGGGACCCCAAACTTACAGAACCATTCACCACAAGCACTTGAGCCACCATTTCTGCCCTCTGATCCCATGTAGGCACCGCCAGGGTATACTTTGTGAAGACATCAGTCATCACTAGCACGGTCTCCAAACCTGAACTGGATGGTTCCAACACAGTGAAATCAATGGCCAAGATCTCGTTTGGCCTAGAGGCCAGCAAATGCCCCATGAAACTGGAAGCAATCGGCTGTACATCTTTAGCAGACTGGCAACGTTCACACTCCCTACACCAGTGGGCCACTTCTCCGGACATACCAGGTCAATAGCAGCACTGACGAACCAACTCAGTTGTACGTTCAATGCCCTAGTGTCCGTGCTCCTGATGCAGCCACCTCAAAATCTCTTCTCTTAACACAGAAGGCAGAAGTACTTGAAAAATTTCCTCTCTCCCATCAGGGCGGAAGATTCGGCGGTCTACCAGGTGGTCCCACTGACGGAGCACCGTCAAGCTACCCTTAGATAATGATCAACATTCATCTAAGCTGGGAAAGCTCTTACGCCACCAGAAACACAAGACCCTACCAATATTTGGGTCAGACTCTTGTAACACCCTCAAATCAGCTGCAGAATGGCTTGGAAAGACCTTAAGTGTAGCTTGGGTGACCTGATATGCCGACTCCACTCTTGCTGCCTGTTATATAGATGCAGGAACCACAGTGGCTGGTAAAAGCTGTCCCACCCCATCACTGTCCATTGAAGGCTGTCTCGAAAGGGCATCAGCATTATTATTATTCCTACCTGGCTTGTACCGAATTTCAAAGTCAAAAACAGCAAGCAACCCAGCGCTGTGTTTTGTGGCCCCCAGCTTTGCTGACGACAAATGACTCAGGGGGTTATTGTCTGTAAAAACAATACATTTATGCCCCAACAAATACTCTCTGAATTTTTCCGTCATTGCCCACTTGAGCGCCAAAAATTCTAGTTTCATTGAGCTGTAATTTAAAGGATTGCGCTTGGTGGGCCGCAAACTACGACTGGCAAAAGCAATAGATCGAACCTTTCCCTCCTGTTCCTGGGAGAGGACTGCTCCCAGGCCCCGGTGACTGGCATCCACTTCAAGGATGAAGGGCAATGAAACGCCAAAAATTCTAGTTTCATTGAACTGTAATTTAAAGGATTGCGCTTGGTGGGCCGCAAACTACGACTGGCAAAAGCGATAGATCGAACCTTTCCCTCCTGTTCCTGGGAGAGGACTGCTCCCAGGCCCCGGTGATTGGCATCCACTTCAAGGATGAAGGGCAATGAAAAATCGGCATATGCGAGAATAGGCGAAGTTCTGAGCTTCTCCTTCAAGTTGTCAAAACTCTTTTGACAAGGCTCTGTTCACGCACTGGCAAATCTTGGTCCTGCCGATTTTTTATGCCTGCCCCCAACAAACTCAGCAACCAGCTTATGTAGAGGGGCTGCCAACTTGGCAAACCCCTCCACAAAGCAGCGATAGTAACTGGCAAACCCTAAAAATGAACGGAGCTCTGTAACATTACCCGGACGGTCCCAATTCGCCACTACCTCCACTTTACTTGGGTCTGTGGCAACCCCCTGGGAGGACACCACATGACTCAAATACTTAACCTGTTGTTTGAAGAATGCACACTTTTCAAGCTTTGCTTTGAGACCTTCCTGCTTCAATTGACCCAAGACCACCTCCAACGACTGATGCCGCTGATCACCAAACAATCTTTCCATCAAACGATGGAAAGTGCTGGGAGCATTACAAAGCCCAAAAGGCATCCTATTCCATTCGAATAACCCGAATGGAGTACAGAATGCAGTGTTGGGCCTATCCCCCTCAGTGACTGGAACTTGGTTGTACCCGCTGGCCAAATCCAAAGTGGAAAACCAGCGGGCTCCTGTCAGTGCATCTAATGTCTCCTCTATGCAAGGCAGCGGGAACGCGTCCTTCCTGGTCTTCGAATTTACACATGCGTAGGCTACCGTCTTTCTTTTTCACTAAAACACTACAACTCTCTCGAATTATCTGGTCCTCCAGCAGCTGGTTGATGTGTGTCTTCACCACATCATACTCTGAAGGGGGCAAGCGCCTATATCGCTGCCAGACTGGGACATCGTCTGTAAGGGGAATGTCATGCGAGATCAGGTTAGTACACCCTAAATCACTGTCATGAGCCGAAAACACAGACTGATAGCTCCACAACAGGGTCCTAACCTTATCTTGCTCCTCCATCCCCAAAGCAGATAAGTCAACAGATTCGATCTGCTCCGGCAACAAGGGTCCTACCACACAGCCTTGGGAACCCACCGTAGCAACCACCTCCTTTACTTCAGTCACCCCTGGAGGTAAGCTCACAACATACACGCCATGCAGGCTGCCTAGCAAGGTATTTGGGTACAGTATATATATCTAACATTCCTACGTTCACAACCGGGATGTAGACAAACAAACCCTCCTCGAATGCCAAATAGTGATAAAAATCCAAATATCAACCCATGATAAATTTAAAAACATACCGTACAAATAAATTCTGAAATCCAATTAGTCAGGCAGACGAACGATGTGTTAGGAAGCTGAGAGCCCATTCAGTCTATCTGGGAAACAATGGGTTCGACGGAGGGACAAAACGCGTCCGTAATGTCAGGTGAACACCCGCACCCGTCGTGCTGAATCGGTCTCACACAAACCTCGAACTATAAATGAATAAAACAAAAAAACACCGCTACAACATGAGCGAATTCATAAACAAAGGACACATCGCGCCCGGCTCCCTGCCCTGCAGAGGGGCAACCTCAGCCAAATGCCAGCCACGGGGTTTCTTTCAACATGCCGTTCTATAAGAAAATATGCTTATATGAGCTTCAGTGTGCACTAACAATCCAGCCAACATCATCCAACCTACTTGGAGGACGACTAAATGTGACGTAGGAAGCAAGGGGGCGTGACTCGTGATGCCATAGAACCTCACCAACGAATTTATATATTTCGCTCACTGCCCGATGATAGGACAACCAAATAACCCGAACGGAGTACAGAATGCAGTCTTGGGCCTATCCCCCTCAGTGACTGGAACTTGGTTGTACCCGCTGGCCAAATCCAAAGTGGAAAACCAGCGGGCTCCTGTCAGTGCATCTAATGTCTCCTCTATGCAAGGCAGCGGGAACGCGTCCTTCCTGGTCTTCGAATTTAACTGATGGTAGTCTACGCACATGCGTAGGCTACCGTCTTTCTTTTTCACTAAAACACTACAACTCTCTCGAATTATCTTGTCCTCCAGCAGCTGGTTGATGTGTGTCTTCACCACATCATACTCTGAAGGGGGCAAGCGCCTATATCGCTGCCAGACTGGGACATCGTCTGTAAGGGGAATGTCATGCGAGATCAGGTTAGTACACCCTAAATCACTGTCATGAGCCGAAAACACAGACTGATAGCTCTGCAACAGGGTCCTAACCCTATCTTGCTCCTCCAACTCCAAAGCAGATAAGTCAACAGATTCAATCTGCTCCGGCAACGAGGGTTCTACCACACAGCCTTGGGAACCCACCGTAGCAACCACACTTGGTTGTACCCGCTGGCCAAATCCAAAGTGGAAAACCAGCGGGCTCCTGTCAGTGCATCTAATGTCTCCTCTATGCAAGGCAGCGGGAACGCGTCCTTCCTGGTCTTCGAATTTACACATGCGTAGGCTACCGTCTTTCTTTTTCACTAAAACACTACAACTCTCTCGAATTATCTGGTCCTCCAGCAGCTGGTTGATGTGTGTCTTCACCACATCATACTCTGAAGGGGGCAAGCGCCTATATCGCTGCCAGACTGGGACATCGTCTGTAAGGGGAATGTCATGCGAGATCAGGTTAGTACACCCTAAATCACTGTCATGAGCCGAAAACACAGACTGATAGCTCCACAACAGGGTCCTAACCTTATCTTGCTCCTCCATCCCCAAAGCAGATAAGTCAACAGATTCGATCTGCTCCGGCAACAAGGGTCCTACCACACAGCCTTGGGAACCCACCGTAGCAACCACCTCCTTTACTTCAGTCACTCCTGGAGGTAAGCTCACAACATACACGCCATGCAGGCTGCCTAGCAAGGTATTTGGGTACAGTATATATATCTAACATTCCTACGTTCACAACCGGGATGTAGACAAACAAACCCTCCTCGAATGCCAAATAGTGATAAAAATCCAAATATCAACCCATGATAAATTTAAAAACATACCGTACAAATAAATTCTGAAATCCAATTAGTCAGGCAGACGAACGATGTGTTAGGAAGCTGAGAGCCCATTCAGTCTATCTGGGAAACAATGGGTTCGACGGAGGGACAAAACGCGTCCGTAATGTCAGGTGAACACCCGCACCCGTCGTGCTGAATCGGTCTCACACAAACCTCGAACTATAAATGAATAAAACAAAAAAACACCGCTACAACATGAGCGAATTCATAAACAAAGGACACATCGCGCCCGGCTCCCTGCCCTGCAGAGGGGCAACCTCAGCCAAATGCCAGCCACGGGGTTTCTTTCAACATGCCGTTCTATAAGAAAGTATGCTTATATGAGCTTCAGTGTGCACTAACAATCCAGCCAACATCATCCAACCTACTTGGAGGACGACTAAATGTGACGTAGGAAGCAAGGGGGCGTGACTCGTGATGCCATAGAACCTCACCAACGAATTTATATATTTCGCTCACTGCCCGATGATAGGACAACCAATGAACAACCAGCCAAACAAACGTAAGCAGGAAGAGCTTCACTAGTCCTGCCACATTTAGAAAATAACTTATAAATCTGCTGTTATGCTATATTGTCACCAAATATTGGATTCAATCTTTTTGTCAACTTGTTATACCATTAGCACAGGTTTTGTAATTTGTTTTTGGAAGAAATAGGTTGTAAGCCTCAGTGGTCTGAGCTTATGGATAATTTTGTCAGTTTTCACTCAGAAACTGCAGGAGCAAGAGTTCAGATCAATGAGGCCTACCATCAATCAGCTGTAAAAAGAAACAAAACCTGTGCTAATAAAAAAAAAAAACCAAGTCGATAAAAAAGATTGAATCCACAATTTGGTGATAATACAGCATAATGAGAGATTGATTCTCTACAAAATATATATATTATCAAGTTCTTTTGGGAAGTTGTTTTACTCTGTGTGAGCAAAGTCAGTCAGTTTCTCCGGGTCAAACTGACCGTAAACAACATGAGAGTTAAGAATATTTTTACTCATGATTTATACCTGATTTAATATTTTATCATATATTTTAGAAAAGAAAATAGTAAATAATGCATATAATTTGTTTTGCTGATGTATCTGCATTTGGATCTGGATTTTCAAGAGTATTTTTTACTCACAATTTTTACTCAATGCAATATTTTAGCTTGGCAAAACCACCAACATGTATATTAATTATTAAAGTGCCAATGGAGCTAAGAGTTTATTATTTTCCAGGACTTTTCCAGGTCTTGGCTTATTCATATTTACAGGTTTTCCAAGACAGTGGTTATTCTGATTCTTTAGAGACCAAATAAATAAATAAATAAAAAAATAAATACATTTATTTAAAAAACATAATATGAAGATCTGAAAGTTGAATGCATTTTTACACTGCAAAAAATGGTTCTTCCTTAGTATTTTTGTCTTGCTGTCTAAAGATGAATGTCTTATGTAAATGTTTTAAATCAAGATGCATTTACTGGAGATGCAAAATAACTTAAGATATGAAGTCTTGTTTTTTAAAGACTATTAAAATGAAGTGAGTTTACGATTAAATCAAGAACAAATGTCTTCCAATGGAATCAGAAAATCAGCTTAATTCAAATGGGTTTTCATTCCTCATTGACAGATATTTGTTCTTGTTTTAAGCATAAACTCACTTCATTTTGATACATTTATCAGAAAATAAGACTTTAAATCTTAAGTCATTGTTCTTCCAAAGAATTAAGAATTTTTGATATGTGTAGCCTACTGGAAAACAAAACAGAAATAACAAGTAAGAAGAAAATTATTTTTAGATTTTTGGTTATAAAAAAATCAAAAGCACTAAAGTCTCGTGATCATCTGAAAGGACAGGATCGTTAGTGGATGAGCCGCTGATCACATTCCTGCTGTTTTTATAAACATGATCAAAAGAATCACACACTTCACACAGCAATCGCTCTGTTCATCCACCTTCCCTTCAGTTTCTCATATTATCTCTCTCTCTGTGCACTTCTGTCATCTGCACACACACACACACACACACACACACACACCTGATTTTAAATGTGCCACTCTTTCAGGACGAGTTATTTATTTTTCCACAAAGTCTTTTCCAATGAGTTTCTGCGCAGATTTGACTGTGAATACTGAATCAGCCAATTATTGGGAGTTTTCAGTGCTGGAGATGCAAGGTGTTCCAGTGCTGACAGAGGAAGAAAGCGAAGGCAGAAGAAAGGCGCAGCCGTGTCAGTGTTTTCTGACAGCTCGGGGTTTGTGTGTTTCTGCTCGTCTCGTCTCAGGCTCCGTTTCATTCGCCATGCAGCCGCAGGAACATCACTGACCGCAGACCAGCTCCACACATCAGGTTACTAATCAACACCTACAGAGAAAACCACAACAAACATCAGCTACTTCACACCATATTTCCTAAAAATACAGTAAAATTACCACTGAACTGACTGGAGCTGAATAATGGCACTGTTGCCTTCTGTAGTGCTGCTTTATTGCAGAATTTGAGTTTGTCTAATATTTGATGAAGTTTACATCCTTACTTTTCCTGTTTATTGCTATGAATTTGATATTAAAGCACTATATATATCCCATACAGCAACTTTGTAGAGTAATTTATAACAGCTTCGAACGCGGCTCAGCCAATCAGAATCAAGGACCGGAACTATCTGTTTTATATATATATAGTCCAATATGGACTCTTTAGGTACAAATGTGTAGCTTTTGAAAAGGTAGTATGTGTTACTCAAATCGTTGATAATAACCGCGTCACTCCTGCATCCGGCGGTCTGTAGGTGGCGCTCACGAGCTGCAGCTCCTCACACATCCACGTGCCACCGCAGCACTCCTCAAAGCGCCTGGAACACAAACAGACACACAATTTCTTTCAATTAGCAGGAGTCGGGCAGCTCAATAAATTTGAGTTTGTCGTGAGAGACGCGAGTGCGCTGTACTTCGACTCGCTCGTAATGAAGAGTAATGTGAGCGCGAACTGCTAACCAGACGCTCACAGATGACCCTCAAACACACACCAGTGGCTCAAAACGTTTAATCTGGATCAGAATGATGTGGATTTGGAGATCCCATGTTTTGCGATCCAGGATCAGGTAACCCATCTTATTTTTGTGCCGGTTGGATTGAATCACACTGATACAGATACACACTTTTTCAGATTTCCAAATCTGGATTACTAGAGCTCTACGGAGCCCCTAAAGGGACATGCTGATGGGAAAAACAATGTTTTGCATTGCATTTACACAAATAACTACTTCTGACTGGTTCATATCTGATGATTGTGCCAATGTAGTTTACAAGCTGATTAAAAAACACAACTACCCCAATTTTACTGAAACGTTTTGAACAACACAAACTGAGGATTCAATCCAGATCAAAACCAAGATTGGATTTTGTGATCTTAACCCATTTTTTGGCCAAAATCCGATCAGATTACTTTTGAGCGGCTGATCTTTAACAGAACCAGCGGCCCGAGTCTCTTCACAGAAGAAACCAGATCATCTTCAGCAGAAGAACAGCCTTCAGCTCTCTCCGTAATGACGGAAGACATCGAGCGTTTCTCCTCAAATGAAAGACATCTGTCACGGATCGAGGGTCTTTCCTCTCCAAAGCAGCGTAATATCAATAATATTAACTTCAGCACATAATAAACCTGCGGCTCGGACACAAATCAGCCCACACACCCGCACTGATATTTCACTTCTGCGAGGAATCGATTTTGTAATATTGGGGTCTATCAGAGGAACATCTGGATGGTGAATCTCTGCGGTTTGCTGTTGTTTGAGGCCCCTGATACATAAATACGTAAAATACATAACCTCCAGACAGAGAAACACTTCACATGTTCTCATACGAAAACAAACAAAAGTGATCTTAAAATCAAACTGTGACATACTATATATGTATAGCATATTAAGATTATATATATATATTTTTGCCAGTATTTTTTAGGGTGAGAGATATTTGATTCTATTATATATATTTTTAATATATATTCATAATTATGCATATTTTCATTACTATTTATTAACATAAATATATAGATTTATTATTGGCATTTTTGGCAATTGTATAAGACAGCAGAGACTAATAGAAATTAATAATGTTTAATAATAAATATTGTATATGTATATATATATATATAAATTTATTAATTTAATAATATGTATTAAGATGTAGGTATATTGTTAATAATATATTAATATAGATACATATATTTAAAGATTTATTATTCGCATTTTTGGCATTTGTATAAGACAATAGAGACTATTATAAACAAATGTTTTTTTATAATAAAATTTTTTATGTCAATAGTTATTCATTCATATTTGACATTTTTGCATTTACTTTGTATAGAACAGCAGAGGCTTCATTATTATATTTTAATATTAATTAATGTAATACTAAATTATATATATATGCATATATTTAAAAAATTTTTTTTGGCATTTTGATATTATAATATTTCCTTAATATAATATTAAAAATGATGACATATAACATATTTATAATAATACAGTATTTATATAGATCATTATATATTTTAATATCCACATTGTTATTAAAATTATTTATGTTAAAAAATATTTATATTTTCATATGAATTTTTGCCTATTTTGTATAGGACATGTATAAGCCATGTGGGAGAGAGAGGGACACAGTTACGAGTATGATACGATCAGATGGTTTGTTGTATATTGTTATTGTTATTGTGTTTGTCTGTGTATTTCTGCATCAGAACAGACCTGAGGCTCAGTTTTGTCAAGAGCAGAATAGCTTGTCTGATCAAACCAGAAGAGCTGCATAAAACTACACCAGAGAGGAGAAGAGAGGAGCACAGAAATATTAGTAATTGTTGGTCTGATTGTGCTGCAGGCTGTTGTTTGGCGTCAGTGAGGCCCGTGACGACGAAGCCACAAACACAGCATCACTCCGAGAGAAAGAGAGATGCAAAGAGACGAATAATTCAGTTTGTAATGACTTCTCCGCACAACACCTTCATGTAATTCCATTATGGATTTTGCCATAAAGTGATAAATTCATTATTCGGGTGGACAGTAAAAAGCAGCAATAACATCCTCTAATATGCACATTATTCACGGCGTTACTCTGAGAGCAGATTTCTGTTGCTCTCCTCTTTCATTTATGAAGCTCTTTCTCAGGCTGTGATGGGAACGGGATGCATTGTTCTAAAAACTGAATTAGCAACGGCGTCCCGTCACTTTAGCGCCGCGGCTAATGTGAACTCGAGGCACGGAGGCTTTTTGCCATCATCCGTTTAAAAGGCTTTGTTTCCCCTGAAAGACATTGGCTCAGGTTTATGACACTGACACACGTGTGAAAACCAAGAGCTGCTTCCAAGCAAATGCTGTAGGATCATGTGTCTGGAATCAGCTTCGCAAAGTTTCCAGATCTTCCAACTCTGAATCTGGTTGACAAACAGGTCAAATTTACTGTAGATATGATTTATGTTACTGCATATCCTTCAGCATTAAATATTGTATCATTATACTAGATAATAGTCAGATCATTTTAACATTTTCTGAAAAAATTGGAGTCGTGCAAAACTCACTGCAAGAAAGGTGTTTGTCAAGGTGTTGCTATGGATTTGTCAATGTGTTGCTATGCAGTTGTCAAAAGGTTGTTATGTGGTTGTCAGAGAGATGCTATGCGGTTTTCAAGGTGTTTCTATACTGTTGTCAGGGTTTTGCTATGCTGTTGTTAAGGTTTTTCTGTGTGGTTGTCAATGTGCTGCTATGTGGTTTTCAAGGTGTTGCTATGTAGTTGTCAGGGTGTTGTTATGTGGGTGTCAGGGTGTTGCTCTGCAGTTGTTTCTGTGTGGTTGTCAAGGTGTTGCTATGTAGTTTGTCAGGGAATGTCGGTGTTGCTATGTGGTTTTCAAGATGTTGCTGTCCCGTTTTCAAGGTGTTGCTGCGCGGTTGTCAGGGTGTTGCTATGCTGTTGTCAAGGTGTTGCTGTGCGGTTGGCAGGGTGTTGCTGTGCGGTTGTCAGGGTGTTGCGATGCTGTTGTCAGGGTGTTGCTATGCAGTTGTCAATGTGTTGCTACGTGGTCATCAGGGTGTTGAGATGCTGTTGTCAAGGTATTGCTGTGTGGTTATCCGGGTGTTGCGATGCTGTTGGCAGGGTGTTGCTATGCGGTTGTCAAGGTGTTTCTGCGTGGTTGTCAGGGTGCTGCTATACGGTTATCAAGGTGTTGCTACGCGTTTGTCACAGTGCTGCTATACAGCTGTCAAGGTGTTGCTATGTGGTTTTCAAGGTTAGGGTTAGAGCTTAGAACCATGTGTGGGTGTCAAGGTGTTGCTATCCAGTTGTCACGGTGTTGCTGTGCTGTTCTCAGGATGTTACTATGCGGGTGTCAAGGTGTTGCTATGCGGGTGACAAGGTGTTGCTATGCAGTTGTCAAGGTGTTGCTGTGTGGTTGTCAGGGTGTTGCGATGCTGTTGTCAAGGTGTTGCTGTGCGGTTGTCAGGGTGTTGCGATGCTGTTGTCAGGGTGTTGCTATGCTTGATTTCTACTGTTGCTGTGCGGTTGGCAGGGTGTTGCTGTGCGGTTGGCAGGGTGTTGCTGTGCGGTTGTCAGGGTGTTGCGATGCTGTTGTCAGGGTGTTGCTATGCAGTTGTCAATGTGTTGCTACGTGGTCATCAGGGTGTTGAGATGCTGTTGTCAAGGTATTGCTGTGTGGTTATCCGGGTGTTGCGATGCTGTTGGCAGGGTGTTGCTATGCGGTTGTCAAGGTGTTTCTGCGTGGTTGTCAGGGTGCTGCTATACGGTTATCAAGGTGTTGCTACGCGTTTGTCACAGTGCTGCTATACAGCTGTCAAGGTGTTGCTATGTGGTTTTCAAGGTTAGGGTTAGAGCTTAGAACCATGTGTGGGTGTCAAGGTGTTGCTATCCAGTTGTCACGGTGTTGCTGTGCTGTTCTCAGGATGTTACTATGCGGGTGTCAAGGTGTTGCTATGCGGGTGACAAGGTGTTGCTATGCAGTTGTCAAGGTGTTGCTGTGTGGTTGTCAGGGTGTTGCGATGCTGTTGTCAAGGTGTTGCTGTGCGGTTGTCAGGGTGTTGCGATGCTGTTGTCAAGGTATTACTGTGCAGTTGTCAGGGTATTGCTGTGCGGTTGTCAGGGTGTATCTATGCGGTTGTCAAGGTGTTGCTGCGCGGTTGTCAGGGTGCTACTATACGGTTATCAAGGTGTTGCTATGTGGTTTTCAAGGTTAGGGTTAGAGCTTAGAACCATGTGTGGGTGTCAAGGTGTTGCTATCCAGTTGTCACGGTGTTGCTGTGCTGTTCTCAGGATGTTACTATGCGGGTGTCAAGGTGTTGCTATGCGTGTGACAAGGTGTTGCTATGCAGTTGTCAAGGTGTTGCGATGCTGTTGTCAACGTGTTGCTGTGCGATTGTCAGGGTGTTGCTATGCGGTTGTCAAGGTGTTGCTGCGTGGTCATCAGGGTGTTGCGATGCTGTTGTCAAGGTATTACTGTGCGGTTGTCAGGGTATTGCTGTGCGGTTGTCAGGGTGTTGCTATGCGGTTGTCAAGGTGTTGCTGCGTGGTTGTCAGGGTGCTACTATACGGTTATCAAGGTGTTGCTACGCGGTTGTCATGGTGCTGCTATACGGTTATCAAGGTGTTGCTATGTGGTTTTCAAGGTTAGGGTTAGAGTTTAGAACCATGTGTGGGTGTCAAGGTGTTGCTGTGCTGTTCTCAGGATGTTACTATGCAGTTGTCAAGGTGTTGCTGTGCGGTCGTCAGGGTGTTGCGATGTTGTTGTCAAGGTGTTCAAATTGAGAAACACTGAAGACTGTTAAAGGCTGTGAGGCTGAAGGGTGGCTGTAAAGAGTTTTGCTTTGATTGTACAGTGTGTCTATAACAGGCAGTGATATTTTGTGTGTCTGACGTGTCTGATTGTGTCAGTAGTGTCTGTTTAGGGTGTGACTCTCAGAACTGTTGCGTGCGGTTGTGTTCCGGTTCAGGACGGTGACTGACAGACTCACACTGTTCAGACTCACAGATGGCTTCAGTTCTTCACGTGAGCGTTCACAGCTGCAGACGAGCCGCCCGCTGCTTCACGTCCCTGTTCCTCCGCCTGTGTCCTCCAGAGCCTGAATTACAAATAATTCATTAACAATTTAATTCTTAAGAAAAACATATTTTTATGCAAATAGATAAGATGTGGTGTTCTGTGAGTGTTTTAAATCAGAGTCTGACACACACTGGACTTTCAGATCATCTCGTTTTCCTCTTGTTTACCTTCACAAATGAATCTGTAGAGCAAGCTCTCCAACACACATCACACACACGTTTCTAATCTGTTCAAACATTTATAGCAGCGTTGTGTGAAGTCTAATGTTAACACACATATAGCTGCTTTAAGATTGATGGAGGTGATGTGTGCGAGGTCGTCTGATGTTTGAGATCTCACAGGTGTGCAAAAGGTGCCATTCAAACCCCGACATCCTCAACCACTGATACCTGATGGAAACATTGATTTTGTTTTGTTAAAGATATAGAAGAGAAGTTACCACTGGATTTCATTTATAAATACATTCTGTTTGGTCTTTCTCAAGAAGGCTTCACCTTATTTGCCTTCGAATCTGATCAAACCTGAAAGACAAAGAAGTTCAAAGCAATCTGTTTAAAAGTGAATCACTGATTGTGTTTATGTTCATATTATTTTCTACGGAAGCCCTGAATCACAATATGAGAGAGAGAGAGAGAAAAAAAATCAAGATTGGGGAAAAAAATAGTATCTATACTTCCTGAGCTGAAGTCCTAAGATTTCTTTCTCTCTGATTTTTTCTCTCCAAAAACTTGTTTTATTCCCAAAAAAAAAAAAAAAAAAAAAGTTTTGAAAAGAGAAAAAAAATTTTTTTTTTCTTTGGAATTCTTCGTATTTTTTGTTCATGTTGTGAGTCAGGGTTTCTGTAATTTTCAGATCAAAATTCAAGTATTTATTTTGAAAAGACATTTACAGATGTCAGTGTTGGGGAGTAACTAGTTACATGTAACAGTGTTACAAGTAACGTTAAGTTACATGTAACATAATTTAATTAAAAAATAAATGGGTTACACTTTATTTTAAGGTGTCCTTGTTACAGTGTAATTATACATTTAAGTACTGAGCAATATTAATGAACTACATGTACTTACTATGTGTAATGTGTAACAAGGACACCGTAACATAAAAAAAAGTTTTTCCACAGTTCTGATCTGGAAATACTTCACATTTATTACGGCGCCTTTTAGTCAGTTTAATCAACTCAATAATTTTCATGGTAAATTATGTTTCTTCTCATGTCTCTAAAATGAGTTTCCTTCTTGCTTCAAAAGCGTGTTTCCTGAATACACTACAAAAAATGTTGAAAATAAAACAAATATTATTGGAGTAGGTTTGACAAGAAAATAATTTCGGTTTTTCCACTTTCATGTTTAATTCAATGAGTTTCCTAGCCATTTTCTGACTGAAAATTGTTTTTAAACCAATTTCTTTCAGTGTAGTTTGACTCTTCACAACCATATCACATATCACCCATAATTCTTTGTTTTGTTTTTACATTTATTTCTATAGCGCTTTATACAGTGCAGATTGTTTCAAAGCAGCTTCACAGAAATAAACAGGAAAATAACAGTGTTAATGATGTAAAAATATTAAATAAATTCAATTTCAGCTGTAAAGCAGCTCTTAAAGAACATCAGTGTCATCTTTCAGCTCAATCTCAGTGTCAGTGAGGTTAAATATTATTGAATATAGTCTTAAGCCATCTTCTAGAATCGCCTAAAAACACATCTCTTTCATCTTTATTTGACCCTCTAACTCTAGCACTCTCTATTCTAATTCTATTCTTAAAAAAAACTTGTCCTTTTTAGACTTGCACTCTTTTCATTTACTAACTGCTTGTTTTCTTAAAAAAAAACTAACACTAGCTTCTCTATTCTTTTTGTATTGTATCTATTTGTTTTCTTTTTATTTATTATATGATAAAAACCCCTTGCTATGTGTGCTGTGTTAGGCTAACTGAGACTTGTTATAGCACTTGCATATCATTGCTCTTTTGTTGATTTTGATTGCTTGCATTGTCCTCATTTGTAAGTCGCTTTGGATAAAAGCCTCTGCTAAATGACTAAATGTAAATGAATATTAGTTGTCTTTTAAGAGGACATGTGAAGATATAAATGATGGATACTTTGAATATCACGACATAATTCAGACTGGAACATTGTGCACATAAACACTGAAATGAAAGCTCATGCTTAATGATGTCCAGAGTACTAGGAGTTAAAAAAACAGTGTTAAAGGTTTTACTGATTCAGCTGCCAGGCAAACATAGTCTCATTCCACGTGTGTGAATCACATCTTAACAGGTGCTCAGATTCATCAGTGAGAGGCTGACGTGAGAACATGTGAACACAGGTGTGTGTGTGTGTGTGTGTGAGAGAGTGTGTGTGTGTGAGAGTG
>NW_015547682.1:601879-610201 GCF_001515605.1 Sinocyclocheilus anshuiensis
CTGTGAGTGTGTGTGTGTGTGTGAGAGAGAGAGAGTGTGTGTGTTTGTCTGTGAGTGTGTGTGTGTGTGTGTGTGTTAGAGAGAGTGTGTGAGAGAGTGTGCGTGTGTGTGTGTGTGTGTGTGTGTGAGAGAGAGAGTGTGTGAGTGTGAGTGTGTGTGTGTGAGTGAGTGTGAGTGTGTGTGTGTGAGTGTGAGTGTGTGTGTGTGTGTGTGAGAGTGTGTGTCTGTGAGTGTGTGTGTGTGTGAGAGAGAGTGTGTGTGTGTGAGTGTGTGTGTGTGAGTGAGTGTGAGTGTGTGTGTGTGAGTGTGAGTGTGTGTGTGTGTGTGTGAGAGTGTGTGTCTGTGAGTGTGTGTGTGTGTGAGAGAGAGTGTGTGTGTGTGAGTGTGTGTGTGTGAGTGAGTGTGAGTGTGTGTGTGTGAGTGTGAGTGTGTGTGTGTGTGTGTGAGAGTGTGTGTCTGTGAGTGTGTGTGTGTGTGAGAGAGAGTGTGTGTGTGTGAGTGTGTGTGTGTGAGTGAGTGTGAGTGTGTGTGTGTGAGTGTGTGTGTGTGTGTGTGTGAGTGTGAGTGTGTGAGTGTGTGTGTGTGTGCGTGTGAGTGTGTGTGTGTGTGTGCGTGTGCGTGCGCGTGTGTGTGTGTTCATACAGACCCAAACGTCAAAGCAGGAGGAACAGAAATTAAACGCGCTATTCTTCAGTCTGCGTAAAACACAATAAATTCCTCACAAATGCCATTTCTTCACATCTTTCTTCACCTCCTTCGTTTCAAGCGTCTTTAACAATGGAAACCCGCAGCTCGATATTCGCATGACGAGACACTCCTGTTCAATTTGCAATTCTTCTCTTTTCAGAAAAGAGGGAAAACTACAGGGAATAATTCACATAAAAATACAAATTCTGTCATTTACTGTCCTGTGTGATTTTCTGCTCTCTGCATGATCAGGGTTTGCTGGTTTACATCAAGAGGTCTGTAATATCTGGAGACATTATTATCATTCATATTAATCTCTATAACAGTCTGTCACTTCACTTCTGATGAGCCATATTCTAACCATGTTCATACATATATATATATATATATATGAGATTTTCATAATCAACAGATTCATACTGATTCTAAGCAGTTTGAATAAAAGCATTGTATTAAATGCAATCATAATAAATATGATTATTTAAATAAAATCAACGAATGCAAATAATTAATAATAAACTATTCCATGATTTGTGTGTGTGTGGAGAAATATGGCTTGCTTCATTTATGTATTATGCATTACGATTATTAGTTTGTTTCAGTGTTATTTTAGTATCATTGAGATCCTATTATAGTTTTTGTTCATATTTTGAATTAAATTTTATTTCTCATTTAAGCCTTTTCTTTTAATTTTAGTCATTTTTAATTTAAGTTTTAGTAATTTTGTTGTGTGTTTTTGTCATTTTAGTTACAGTAGTTTTAGGATAGTTTTGCTTGTTTTTAACATTTTTTATGAATTTCTTTTTAAATATTAGTTATTTTAGTACATCAAGATAAACTAAATAAAATGATAAATATTGCCTTGTCAATTAGCTGAAGTAAAATAAGTTTAATTTAACATTTATTTTATGTCAAGTAATAAAAATGTTTAGGTTTTAGTTTTAGTTAACTATGATAACCCTGATTTCATTATTTTAACACTGTGTGATTCAAATGGATGTTCATTTTATATGCGATTTAAATAAATAAATCTCAAGTTTAGGTTATTGTTTTGAGTGCTCAGTTGTTGTTTTTGTTGTTGTTCAGTCTCCTAAACTCTAAATATCATTTGAGAATCACGTCAGCACTGATGATCTGATGATCATGTGTTCAGTGTGTTGTAGGATCACCGTAATGAAGTTTAAATCACAGCTTTAATGTCATCAGAGTCTGACTGCGCTGTTTCAGAGCGGCTGACATCAGATTATGGGTTATGGGTCGACTCTAAGCTTTTTACTGTCAGTCCGTCTGTGTGAGTATTCCCCGAGGTCAAAGGTCAAAGCTCAGGACAGACTGTTAGCTGGCAGAGACTCTAAAATGTGCCAGACGCCTCGTCCTTCTGTTAAAAAGACCTTCCAATGACATTAACTAAAGACATGCAGACTTAAATATACTGGCACAGCAGAACAGTCCATTTAGAGAGCTGAATATTCATCAATACATGCCGTTACTCTACATACAGTATGTTATTTTAGTCTCACTGAGACACTATTATGGTTTTCGTTTATATTTTGAATTAGCTTTTATTTTTATAATTTGTGCTTTAATTTTATTTTTAAAGTTTTAGTAATTTTGTTTATTGTAATTTTATTTTTTTTAATGCGTCTATATATTTTTGAAATTAATTTTTGTTTTAGTTATTTTAGTACATCATGTTATACTAAATGAAAATGAGAAATGTTGCTGGGATAAAATAAGGTTTATTAATATTTGACTATTTCAGTTAGAGTTTTTTATTTTTTAAGTAACTTAAATGTTTTTTATGGTTTTAGTTTTAGGCAACTATAATAATTGTGGCATACACTACTAAAAATACACTTTTATTAATCAAGGATGCATTAAATTGACCAAAAGTGACTGTAAAGACATTTATAATGTTACAAAAGATTTATATTTCAAATAAATGCTGTTCTTTTGAATTTTCTATTCATCTGTGAATTCTGAAAAATAACAGTTTCTACAAAAATATTGGGCAGCACAACTGTTTTCAACATTGATAATAATCAGAAATGTTTCTTGAGCAGCAATTCGTCTCGGGTTACTTATGTAACCCATGTTCTCTGAGTAGGGAATGAGATGCTGCGTAGCTGACGCAAAGGGAACACCTCCCAGGTGTGACGATTGTCGGAAGCCCGTATAGAATCACGCCAATTCATTGGCTGATGGCGCGAGATACCACCCCTATGTCATACGTAATTGACATAGTGAAATCCTGTGCTGACCAGCTGGCCCCCATCTTCACACAGATCTTCAACAGATCACTGGAGCTGTGCGAAGTCCCTTCATGCTTCAAACGCTCCACCATCATCCCCGTCCCAAAGAAACCCAAAATTACTGGACTTAATGACTACAGACCTGTGGCTCTAACGTCTGTGGTCATGAAGTCTTTTGAAAAACTGGTGCTGGCCCACCTGAAGGACATCACTGGACCCTTGCTGGATCCTCTATTTTTTTATTATCTGTGTTTTTTGTTCTGTCACTGTCATTCTGTTACACTGTGGAAGCTTCTGGCACGAAAACAAATTCCTCGTATGTCTAAACATACCTGGCAATAAAGCTCATTCTGATTCTGATTCATAGACCCGTGCTCGCGCCATCTTACCCCCTCAGATTTTCCTGTCGAAGTAGCAATTCGACAGCTTGAGGAGCTTGGCAGTGGACGCAGCATCTCGTTCCCTACTCAGAGAACATGGGTTACGTAAGTAACCCAAGACGTTCTCTTTCATAGGTTCACTCCACGCTGCGTAGCTGACGTAATGGGAATGATATACCACACACGCCAAGCTATCGCGCTGCCAAGTCTGGCCCATTACAGACCAGAACACTAAAACACAGCTGGCTCAAACAGAAAGAAACTGGGAGCCAGGAGCCGTATTCACATCAAGGTTATAGAACCTCACAAAAGTATGGGGAGAGGACCAACCTGCCGCCATACAGATATCCTCCAGGGGAACCCCTCTAAACAAAGCCTGGGAGGAAGCCACCCCCCTGGTGGAATGAGCCCTGACGTCCAGAGGTGAAGGCAGACCGCGCATCTCATAGGCCATCGAAATAGCCTCCCTAACCCAGTGGGAAATTGTGTGCTTTGATGCGGCTAGCCCTCTGCAGCCTGCACCAAAAAACACCAGCAAATGTAGGGACTGACTGGAACGGTCCACATACATCTTCAGGGCCCTGACAGGGCAGAGCAGATGCAGATTACCATCCTCACTCAAAGAGGAGGGAGAGAAAGCCTACAACACTACAACCTGCGAATGAAAAGACGTAGAAAGAACTTTGGGGACATAACCAGGTCTGGGTCTCAAGAAAGCCTTGACCAGACCAGGAGCGAACTCAACGCAGGACTCGCTGACAGAGAGAGCCTGCAAGTCCCCCACATGCTTTAAAGAGGCCAACACCAACAAAAGAGTAACCTTTAGAGTCAGAATCCTCTCAGGAGCTGATTCTAGAGGCTCAAAAGTAGGCTTCAGCAACCCCTTCAGGACAACAGAGAGGTCCCAAGAAGGCAAACTAGGAGGACGAACCGGCCTCAAGCGCTTAACGCCACGCATAAAGGAGGAGACCAAACGATGCCTACCCAGCGGGACATCATCCGAGTCCCTTCGAGCTGCAATAGCCACGATGTAGACTCTCAGGGTGGTAGTGGCCGCTCCAGCCGAAAACTTATCTTCCAGGAACTCCAGCACTGAACCAACTGGGCAGCTGACTGGGTCCACAGCATGAGCCGAGCACCAGGATTCAAAAACCCTCCATTTGGAGGAATAGAGCCTCCTAGTGGAAAGGGCTCTGTAACTATTAATGGTCTCACAGACTCCATCCGAGAGATCAAAGGCTATGGGCCACCTCTGATTGACCATACCCATAACTTCCAGATCTCTGGACGTGGGTGCCAAATTCTGCCCTGGAGCTGACACAACAAGTCTTTCCTGATTGGAATCTCCCACAGATGGCCTTCCAGAAGGGATACCAACTCCGAGAACCACGTCTGGGAAGGCCAGAACGGGGCTGCTAGGAGAAGGTGGACTACGCAAATCTTCACACTGCACAAGACCGCTGGGATGAGCTTGACCGGAGGGAAAGCGTATAGTTTTATGTCCGGGGTGCGCTAGCGCATCTATCCCCATAGAGGTAGGGTGAGAAAGGTCCACCTCTGCCGCACCGAATCATTCCCAAATCTGAGCCACCATCCGGCCAGGAATGAAAGAAAGTGAACGAGAGCCAGATGAGCCGCTCTCATTTCCAGGCTGTTTATGTGCCAGGCGTTTACTTGCCTGTCCAGACACCGCAGGCCAGCCTGCCCTCGAAGACCGCACCCCATCCTGAGAGGGAAGCATCCATCGTGATCATCTGATGACGACAGACTACCCCTATTTTCACTCCTTGAGTTGAGAATTCAGATCCCCTGGAACCTCAGCGGGGCCAGAGCAGCATCCATACACTTGGTGAACGTCCTTGGGGCCAGAGCTAGCCCGAAGGGAAGCTGTGAGAAAACTTGACCGGATAATCCCTGCGGTGACACTCAGGGGATGGAGGGAGAGTAAGTGGAGACTGCTCACTCTCCATAGCCTCGAGCTCCGCATCCGAACTCCAGGCCACGGCTTCACAGAGGGAGGAGGCCTCCAGAGTGGCACGGCGGGAGAGAACGATGGATTCACGATCAAAAACCACGAGTCTAGCGTGCAAGGTTTTAATGGGGTAATCTGATGCCAATTTTCCACAAGTTGATATGATTCTTTAGGGTCTTAATGAAAAGTCTGTAACATAGTTTGGTTAAAATTTCTCAATGGTAGTGTAAAACAACACCGTTTTTACCCCGTCAAAAACAGTTCTTTTCAGAGCAAGCTGTTTTCTTGCATGCCGCTTTAAATGCAAATGAGCTCTGCTGACCCCACCCCTCGGCGGTGAAACAATGGCGGACTGATGACAGCTCACTCAGGGCGGCGCTAAGGAGCTAAGTCTGTGCTGAAACGCCAGTGTCAATCAAACAATTGTGGGAGGGGATTCATCTTAATTCATCTGAGATCGGCTCGATTTGAGAAAGGGGAAATTATTTCACGAGATTTAAAAAAAAACACTGGGTGGATCTTTATCATTATAGGGTGGTTATGTACACACACTGCCAACACACATTTCAGTTCAAACAGCTTGTAAAAGTGCATGTAGCATCCAATGACCCCTTTAAAAACTGTTTGAAAAGAAGTGAAGTTCATTCCAGCCTTTATCTAAATGAACCTCAACTAATTGACATTTCTTTAAACACACTGAGGCCATTCAATATTAGCAGTGGATGGACTAACAAAGGGTCCATCTTTGAATTTAAGGGAAAATCAAAAACGCAATCCTTTCAGACAAGTGTTTGAGATCTCACAAGAGAACATGAGCTTTCATCACAACAAAGCTCCAAAATCACTTGATTTCCTCAGATGAGAGGCAGAAAAGTTCTGTGGTTTCACACTAGTGGTTATGTACACACACTGCCAACACACATTCCAGTTCAAACAGCTTGTAAAAGTGCATGTCGCAACCGATGACCCCTTTAAGAGTTAAATTCTCACAGCACTTGCAGTTTAAAATGCCAAAGATAGCATCTCGTGCATGGGCCAGGCCCACACATCTGACGCACTTAACGCTTCTGAAGAGAGGAAAATCTGAGGAGGTAAGATAGCGCGTCTATGTCAATTATATGGTGTAGGGGTGGTATATCGCACCATCAGCCAATGAATTGGCGTGATTCTATACGGGCTTCAGACAATCGTCACACCTGGGAGGTGTTCCCTTTGCATCAGCTACACAGCGTGGAGTGAACCTATGAAAGAGAAAAGCATATTAGAATCAGGGTTATTATACTTAACCAAAACTAAAAAATAAAGAAAACTTACTTGAAATAAAATAAACGTTAACTGAAATAAAATATAAGATAAAACCCGTTTTACCGACTTTTCTGATTTTAATTTAGTTTAATTTGACACACCAAAATAACTACAATTTAAATAAAAATGAACAAAACTATATGTTTTTTAAAAAGGCCTACTAAAAATTACAAAAACAATAAAATTACTAAAACTTAAAATGAAAACAGAAAATAAAAAAATTTAAACAAAAGCTAACTAATAAAAAATAAAATATAGTATCTCAATGATACTAAAATAACACTGATTAGTATGATTTCTGAAGGATCACGGACACTGAAGACTGGAGTAATGATGCTGAAAATTCAGCTTTGATCGCAGAAATAAATGACTTTTTAACAGATATTCACATAGAAAACAGCTGTTTTAAATAATAATAATATTTCACAGTTTTACAGTTTTTTTAATCTATATTTTTGATCAAATGTCACTCCCAATATTTTGATGAATGAAAGTTCTTTTCTGTCAGATGATACTGTAGAGCCGTCACTGGGTTAGTGGTCATTGTCAATGTGTTGATTGGATCTCAGTAGCCATCCATCACTCACAACACAACTGACCATCTCACACAACTCACAGTCCACACTTGTTCTCACTTTTAGCCACATTTACTGTTCACTGTCGCTGTGTTGTGGAAGATGAAGATGTTCAGAACGATGTACCAGCAGGCGAGGAAGCATCCCGGGGTGAGTTTAACCCTCATCTGACATTTACTCCTGACATTCAGCATCACAATTCCTCTATCAGTAAAAATAAGAAACGCTTAAATGACTGCAGCTCCAGCGTCACGCTCTCTACTGTGATTCTGCATTGTAGTAGTTTGTTTTTTTTGAGAACAGGTGAGGTTTGTGAAGAGCTGTTATTGATGTTCCATTTAATGTTTATTATAAACACATCTCAAAATGAGTGTGTTTTTAAGTCTTTAAATATCGAGTCAAGAGTGAAAGATTTATTTCCATGCATATAAAACTAAGCACTAAAGGCCTATACATTACCCCACACAAACAAAACAGACATTGTTTATTGAAACAATAGCTCTATTACTGACAATGAGCGTGTGATGACCCAGATTCATGCCGTTTGTTTGGCAGGTTACCAAAAGCAAATGAATTACTGTTATGCAAACGCCACCAAACCGCGTTAAACTGCCAGTGTGTTTAACAGTATCAGATATTAAGAGTGATTTTGTAGTAAAACATACCATTACGTCTGTATCATTTACAGGCCTCTGCATCTTCAGCTTATTCTTTCTTTCAGAGGCCTGTAAATGACATGATGTGAAGGCGTTTTCTTTAATGAGCAATAAAAAAAAAAGAAAAAAAAAAAAAAGCTTTATTTGTTTGTTTGTTTGTTTGTTTGCTTGCTTGCATAAATGCCACAAAATTGCTGGATGTAAACTAGTGTGTAACTTTAGGATGTTTAGATATTTTTACTGGAAACAGGATTGAGAAAGTGATTTTTGCAGTCTTTATTTTCACATTTAGATTTATGGAAGTTTGTTCCTGCCACAGAAAACAAACAAACAAACAAACAAACAAACAAATAAAGGTTTTTGCAACTTTTTATCTATCAATTCTGACTTTCTTTTCTCAGAATTCTTACTTTTTTCCCACAATTTTTCTTGTAAAAAGTCAGAATTACAAAATATTGCCACACACACACACACACACACACACACACACACACA
>NW_015547682.1:610430-615243 GCF_001515605.1 Sinocyclocheilus anshuiensis
ACACACACACACACACACACTCACACACTCACACACACACACACACACACTCACACACACACACACAAAAGTCCACCAGAATTCTGGGTTTATATCTTGCACTTTGAACTTATTTCTCTGAATTGAGAGTTTATATCATGCAGTCAGAAATGTGAGAAAAGTAAAAAATGCAAGATGTGAACTTGAGAAAAAAAAGTCACAAGAGATTGTATCTTGCAATTATGAGGCTTTTTTATTTTTAATTAAATTAAATCTACTTTCATAGCAAAGACTCTCTCTTTCTGTGAGCATACCGTAGGCTGTATTTGACTAAAGGACAGAAAACTCTTGGTTCGGGGGCTGCCTTATAAAGTTTATGTCTCTGAGTTGTTGCAGGTTAGGAGCAGATGTTGCAGCAGATGCTGTTAAAGCTGTCTATCGCTCTCTCTCTCTCGGCCATCACACAGGCGTTACAGTCACTAACAAGTGTGACTTCACAAATAAATAAGAACGTTGTTGTTTTCCTCACTCAAAAGTGTGAACCCTGAATATGACACTCATGAGAAAAGCAGAGGAGCAAAGCTGATGTGTTCATACAGTTATTACCTTTGCTCATATTCACAGAGAAAAACACCTGAAATCATCAAAAAAATTTAATAATTTTAAATAAAGCGCTCAGCAGGAGGGTAAAAAAGGTAATTGTGATAAACAAAAAAACGTGCAAAACAATGCAAACAAATTACAGAGAAAATTACTTTAATGTTTGCATTTTCAATCAGTTACCATTTATTCATACACTGTATTAAGAGACTGCAGCGCTGTGAAGACTAAAACTCTAAAAAAGACAAGCAAAAACTAATTAAAAATCAAAATATAAAACTATCAAAAAATAAATTCAGTTACACTTTATATAACATATACATACTAATATTAGGAATAATAGTCCTAATATAAGAAATATTTGTTACACTTTATTTGAAGGTGTCCTTGTTACAATGTAATTATACATTTAAGTACTGAGTAATATTAATTAACTACATGAACTTACTATATGGTTAGGTTTAGGATTAGGGTTACTTGCATGTAATTATGCATAATTTATTGTTCTTATAATAGTAAGTACATGTAACGTGTAACAAGGACACCTTAAAATAAAGTGTTACCGAAATATTAACAACATTTACTTACTATGTATAGGGTTTGGATTAAAGCTAGTTGCTAGTATGCGTCGTAAACGTTGAGTAAATGGTGATGTGCAACTTCATCATAATTATCATCATCATCTACAGAGAGCTTATAACTGCAGGTGTGTGTCAGACAAACACTAAAAAACATCACGAGCATCAAATGACCACAGAACGCGCGTCAGGATCGAGTCGAGCTGAGAGATGAGAGAGGAAGCAAAGCAAACACATGTTGCACTCGGCTTACGACGCTTAAACATATTTGATAAACTAATTTGAATATCTCCCAGCAACCCCTGGGGGATTATGCAAATCACTGTAACAGGAGGCAGTTTTGACAACATAAGGCTAAGTCTGTGTCTGCCTGTCTCTCACTTTCTCAAACGGAGAAAAAAACCGTGGCGATTCTGGCATTCGAATTGATGCTTCGCATTTCCTCTTTTAATATGCATTTCTATTCTAATCCCTGTCATCATTTACACACACACACACACACACACACACACACACACACACAGAAGTCTCCTGGTAGGATGTGTGTGTGAGATCCTGTCACTCAGTCTGATCGGCAGTGGAGTGTGTTTCGCTCTCTCGCTCTCTCTCTCACACACACACACACTAGTAGCTCAACCCAGACTGACACACACAGTGTGTCTCCATGCATATAAAAGAGTGTGTGTGTGTGTGTTTGTTAATTTAGACCTGAAACCATACTTGACGCAAGTACATGAACACACACACTTCTAACTGCACAAGCTTTATTTCACACGTCGCTGCGTTCTGAAACGTGTCAGACTGCATTCATAACGCGTCTCCTGCACTTTCCTCCATCTTTCAGCTCAATGATGAAGCAGCAGTACTTGCTGAGTAAGTTAAAGTTACTTAAACCAGATGAGTCATTACTCAGGTATTTACATTTATGCATTTGGCAGACGCCTTTATCTAAAGCCAACTTACATTGCATTCAAGGTAAAAAAAAATGTCAGTTCATGCATTCTCTGGGAATCGAACCCATAACTTTGGCGTTTCATGCACTATGCTCTACTGTTTGAGGAATGCTACAGGAAAGCTAGATCGACATGTATGCATTTGGAAGAAACTTTTATCCAAAGCCACTTACATTGCATTCAAGTTGTACTATTTATCAGTTCATGCTTTCACTGGGAATCGAACCCATGACCTTGCCATTGCTAGCGGAGTTTGCAACTCTTCAAGGAATGCTACAGGAAAGTTATATATCTACATTTACATTTATTCATTTAGCAGACAATTCTGTTCAAAGCCACATACATTGCATTCAAGGTTTAGACATTTTCAGTTCAAGTATTCCCTGGGAATTGAACCCATGCTATATTGTTGGAGGAATGCTACAGGAAAGCTAGATATCTACATTTATGCATTTGGCAGACTCTTTTATCGACTTACATTGCATTCAATTTATACAGTTTGTCAGTTCATGCATTCACTGGGAATCGAACCCATGACCTTGCCATCGCTAGCGCAATTTCCTACAGCTTAAGGAACGCTACAGGAAAGCTGATGATTCTTTCCAAAGCAACTTACATTGCAATCAAAGTTTTAAGTTCATGCATTCCCTGGGAATCGAACCCATGACTTTGGCGTTGCATGCACTACGCTCTACTGTTTAAGGAATGCTACTAGAAAGCTATATATCTACATTTATGCATTTGGCAGGCACTTTTATGAACTTACATTGCATTGCATTTAAGGTAAACATGTTATCAGCTCATGCATTCTCTGGGAATCGAACATAGGACCTTGCCGTTGCAAGCACTGTGTTTTAGAGGAATAAGGATCTATCTATAAACATGTTGACAGTGTAAATAATTTTTAGGTTTAGGATATAGCATTACTGTAACTCAAAAAGTGGATCATGGCCCTTGCAACAACAATATCATGGGTTCGAGTCCCAGAGAATGAATGAACTGATAACTTGTACACCTTGAATGCAATGCAAATCTCTTTGCATAAAAGCGTCTGCCAAATGCATCAGTGTAAATGTTGTTGAGATGTTGCTGCACGATTGTTTATATTGTCAAAAAATTGAAACTATATTATATCACCCAGCTCTGCTAAATGTTAGGGTTAGGCCTGAAGACATTAAGATGATTTAAAAAGTAACAATGTTTTTCTGTGAATCTGCTTCGACAGTGTATTTTGAAAAGCGCTATACAAATAATAAATCTGACTTGACTTGAGTAACACACTCACACTGACGTCTGATGATCGTCTCGTGCTCTTTCAGCTCATCCCTCAGTTCCTCTTCATGTCTGCGGGAGTGAGCGGAGCTTTTCTCTATCTGATCCGACTGGCTCGTGGACCTTAGGTCAGGTGAGATGAGATGAGACCAGACCAGCAGAGAATCACTGAGACGGACAAAAACACCCAGAACATCATCACTTTATAACACAGTGTTCATGTTAATGAGCATTAACTGTACAATACAGCATAACACTAATAAAATACACACACTTAAAGGGATAGTTCACACGAAAATCATTCTGCCATCATTTACTCACCCTCATGCAATTACAAACGTGTTTGGCTTTCTCTATGGGAAGATGTTTCAAAAATAATATGACTATAAAAATATATGACTGTATGTACTCCTCAATACTATGATGAAACCTAAAAACCACAAGACAATCAGTCACATGATATCATAAGTTTGTGTGCTGCTACTTTAACATTGTAACAGTGCAGTGTAACATGTAACGTATGAGCAAGTCAAACACAGACTGTGTTATATATTCACACGTGTTACAGACAACACGTTTTTTCTTCAGATGTTACATGTGAATGTATTTTCTTGGACTGAAATATATGGAGGCCAAGATATAATTTTAAATCATCTTATATATTTATATTTTAAAAATATAATTTCAAAAATCTGCAAAAAAAAAAAAAAGAGGAAAAAAACCCACCACAAATATATTGGTAGAAAATATATTTATATAAATATATTTTGAAACATATGTTAGCAAATATTTTTTGGCCATTTGTTGTATATTTTGATATAATTTAGTATATTTTGAAAAAATACACACATGCACATATACACTTTGAAAGGTGCTATAGAAATAAATATTACTTACCACACACACACACACACACACACATATACATATACATATACATATACATATACATATACATATACATATACATATACATATACATATACATATACATATACATATACATATACATATACATATACATATACATATACATATACATATACATATACATATACATATACATATACATATACATATACATATACATATACATATACATATACATATACATATACATATACATATACAGATACATACACACACACACATATATATATACATATACATATACAGATACATGCACACACACACACATATATATATATATATATATATATACTGTATATATATATACACACACACTAGTCAACATTTGAAGTGGATCAAAACCTTTCATCAAAGCTGTCCTAAAACCTAAAAGCATTCTTAGGAGAACTTTGATTAACTTTTTTGATCCACTTCAAATGCTGACTACTACACACACACACACACACACACACACACACACACACACATATATATATATATATATATATATATATATACCCC
>NW_015547682.1:615326-616242 GCF_001515605.1 Sinocyclocheilus anshuiensis
AAGGTATCAAAAGGAGCAGTGCAATATGTGGTGACTGAGATTAGCAGTAATATAGGATTGAAAATCAGTGACATGATGGGACTGAATAGAGAGCGTGTTTTAGCGGGTGTGTGGATATATGCTTTAAAGACAATGAGAGATGAGCCTCTTTCGGACATTGATGAAAGAGGACAATTCAGAACTCACAAGTGACATGAGCCAATGGCCCCCTCAGGACAGAGAGACACACGCGCACACACACACACACACACACACACACACACACACACCCAGCTGTATGGGGTTAAACATGATTATTTTAAAAATAAGTTCAAATAATGCAAATGAATGACTTCAACAGAAGCATAGATAATCAATTAACAACCTTGGAGCTCACAACAGGTCTGTCTTTGATGGTTTTTATGGTTTTTATGAACATCAATTTCTGTATATGGAGAAAATGAATGAACCAGACTGTTTACTGCAAAAAATGCAAAAAATTACTGATTACTATTAATGAATGTAACAATTTACTGAACACTGAAGGCACATTGCTGTTTTCATGATTTAAACATGTCACTTGAGGCTGTTCATTAGTGATTTTACCAAAAGAACACTTCTTACCCGTGGTAAAATCATAAGCATACTCCTGTCCATCATCATGTTTGTTTAGCTTGCTGTGTGTCTCTGTGAGAAACAAACTTTGCTTAATGAACGACGGCAGGCTGCCAAATAACTGGCCTCCGTCACCTCCAGCTGATAATTACCCTCCTTTACAGCCGCTCCTCCTTCCACTGCTCTGTTTTCACTCGCTCTCTCTTTCCTCTCCGGTCTGGCCTTACCCTCATTCTGTCAGCTGGGACAAGAAGAATAACCCTGAACCGTGGAACAATCTCGGCCCGACCTATCAGTACAAGGTAAACAGCCCAGCGACTCC
>NW_015547682.1:619802-621135 GCF_001515605.1 Sinocyclocheilus anshuiensis
AAGGTATCAAAAGGAGCAGTGCAATATGTGGTGACTGAGATTAGCAGTAATATAGGATTGAAAATCAGTGACATGATGGGACTGAATAGAGAGCGTGTTTTAGCGGGTGTGTGGATATATGCTTTAAAGACAATGAGAGATGAGCCTCTTTCGGACATTGATGAAAGAGGACAATTCAGAACTCACAAGTGACATGAGCCAATGGCCCCCTCAGGACAGAGAGACACACGCGCACACACACACACACACACACACACACACACACACACCCAGCTGTATGGGGTTAAACATGATTATTTTAAAAATAAGTTCAAATAATGCAAATGAATGACTTCAACAGAAGCATAGATAATCAATTAACAACCTTGGAGCTCACAACAGGTCTGTCTTTGATGGTTTTTAAGTTACTGTTGAACATCAATTTCTGTATATGGAGAAAATGAATGAACCAGACTGTTTACTGCAAAAAATTATATTTTATACTGATTACTATTAATGAATGTAACAATTTACTGAACACTGAAGGCACATTGCTGTTTTCATGATTTAAACATGTCACTTGAGGCTGTTCATTAGTGATTTTACCAAAAGAACACTTCTTACCCGTGGTAAAATCATAAGCATACTCCTGTCCATCATCATGTTTGTTTAGCTTGCTGTGTGTCTCTGTGAGAAACAAACTTTGCTTAATGAACGACGGCAGGCTGCCAAATAACTGGCCTCCGTCACCTCCAGCTGATAATTACCCTCCTTTACAGCCGCTCCTCCTTCCACTGCTCTGTTTTCACTCGCTCTCTCTTTCCTCTCCGGTCTGGCCTTACCCTCATTCTGTCAGCTGGGACAAGAAGAATAACCCTGAACCGTGGAACAATCTCGGCCCGACCTATCAGTACAAGGTAAACAGCCCAGCGACTGCTCTGTGATCAGCTGCAGACTGACAGCACAGACAGATCCGTCACAGATCCATCACCCCCGCTGTTCCTGGATCAGCCCAGTTTCATGCATGCGTGACAAGAGCTGCATGCTTGCAAACACGTTTTGAGGAAACAATGCAATTGGAGGGTTTCGAAGACTTTTTAAAGGGGTCAAATAGGATGCAATTTCAAGTTTTCCTTTCTCTTTGGAGTGTTACAAGCTGATCTGAATAGATAAGATCCCTAAAGTTGCAAAGACTAGAGTATCAATCCCAAAGAGATATTCTATTTAAAAGTTAAGACTCGTCCACGCCTTCCTAAAATGCCTCGTTTAAACACGCCCCCACATGTCTACGTCACTGTGTGGGAAGATTTGCATAACGCCGCCCAAATGTTCACGCAAAGAAAGAAGGCGTAAC
>NW_015547682.1:622035-631151 GCF_001515605.1 Sinocyclocheilus anshuiensis
TGGAAAATAATGTTTTTTGAACCTTAAACCACATAAACACATTTCATTACACAAAATACACAAAATAATGTTCTTTTTTAGCAACGTCATATGACCCCTTTAAAGGGGTTGTGAAATGGAGTCAAATGGAATCTTGTGATATTTACGCATATGACAGGTTACTCTACAATAAAAACATATGCAAGTTTCAGAACTCAAACTTACTCCCCAGTTTGAAATATGAATTATTTTCTACCCTTCTGAAATGCCTGGATTTGAAATCTGGTGACTTGTGGCGTCACGATTCCCCTCGACACGCCCTTAACATGCGTTATCGTCGTATGCAATCAATGAGGCGTCCATTTATGGAAGGTGGAAGGAGCCATTATGTCATGATTTGTCATGTCCTTTTTAGTTATTTAGTTCAACATTCTTTTTCAGTCAGAAACATCTTAATTTACATTGTAACATTAATTAATTTACTTTACCACAGTAGGAATCAGTAAAGTAATGGTGCAATAAACTAAAGAAATGATTAATATGTGGGTAAATCTAGAGGTAAACCTGCTTTAAAAAGTACTTTATTAATCCCAGCAGGGAAACTGGTTTGCATGAGCAGCTAAACATAACCAAACAATAAAAAAACGTTACGTTTAGCATGCGTGCGCTTTCGCTGAACGTAAGGTCTTACGAGTTTGGAACGACATGAGGGTGAGTAAGTAATAATTTCATTTTTGGGTGAACTATCTCTTTAAAATGGACAAACAGTGCATGTTGGCACAGTCAAAATTTTCGTGTTCTGTTTAACGACCCCTTTGGCCTTCCATATCCATCAATCACAAGTCAGTATGGAAGGTGGATAGCATCACAAGTCAGTATGGAAGGTGGATAGCGTCAAAAGTCTTTATAAAAGGAACACATGAAATTTGACTGTCAACATGCACTGTTTGTCCACTTTAAAGAGAAAACAAGGACAGCAACAAATAAAATTGCTATTTTTTAGACTATATTTGTAAAAGTGACACAATGTTATGTTGGTACATACGTATACCATTAACGTGGATGAACAGGGCATGCTGATGCTCAAATTTAATGTGTTCTGTTTAAAGACTTTTGGTGATTGCGGCCTTCCATATCTATCAAGAAAAAGATCCAAACTGCTGTTGGATAAAGATGTTAAGTAAAGCCGTCAAACACAAACTGAACCTCCAAAAACTCTGCATATCCTTCCTAAAGATCCCAGCATTAGAAATGCATGGCTGAAGTTTACTTTTAATGATGTGCCTGAGAGACTGAAAGATAAAGTTTCCATTTGTTCTTCACATTTGACAACACTGTTTTCTGAATTATTCCAAACATGCTGCCGGTTTTTCACAATATCTTTTATTGAAAGATTCGGCAGTGCCAAACATTTTGTCCTCGGAGGAAACAAAGGTAATACATGTATGTTTAATCCTACAATGTGTTTGTAATAAACTGCCAAACCAGCCATTAACGCTATTAAGACTTAAAGCGTATCTTTGTTTGAGTGTTGCTATTAAAATCAGTACAAAGCTGCTCACAACAGAATATGACAAACTGCTTCCACTAAGCATAAAAGTTGCAACCAAAATAAATGTTTAACCGCTGGCAAATGAATGAGAAACCATGTTTTTTTGCAAACTTACTTAAGGCTGCAGCTTTTGTAATATGACAAGCAATAACAACACTTTTAAAACCAAAAATGAAGCAAAAGCAATTCCCATGCTGAAACAGACTGTTGCAATTGTTTTAATTTCTTCTGCCCTGGGCTCAAACATATATGGCTCTATCACAGCGCTTGCCATCGAGTATCAAAACACACGACATGCTGTAAAAAAAAGGGGCGTGGCTATGTGTGATGAAGTCAGCCAATCACAGCAGTGGGCGTTTACTTCTGTTTCTACCCATTTAAATGGAGTGTCTTTTACATAGAGCAAAAATAAGGATAGAAATGACCATTTTTCATGATCCTCTTTAAGGATGCATTTCTAGATGTACTTATGCAGAGGCTCATGCAAAAAGCGTTCATTCACGTCTAAAGGAAGAAATAATTCATATCGCAGCGGGAGCGTTTGGAACATCTTGATCACGTCCAACGATTAATGAAAGTATTAACAAAGGCAGATGGAAAAAATAAAGAGTTTCCTCTCCTTCTTCCGGGAAGTTTGCGTTCAGGCTCATGAAAGGTCACAGCTCGACATGTTTGATTCTCAACAGGAACCAAAGGTCAGAAATGAAGAATCCAGCGGCGTCTCAACGTTAATCATAATGAGAGAAACAGAAGCAGAGAGAGAGAGATCAATGAGAATATGAGAATAAAACAACAGCGGCTGAAGAACGTGTCTCCTGTCACACATACACAACAGAAACACGCTTTCTGTCACATAAAAGCTGACGCTCCGAGACCTTTTCATAAAAACACGAATGCAGGAATTGTGCATCTGTGGGGTTTTTAGCTGTTTTCTGTCCAGCAGGTGAAAATGGTGCATCTGATCACTGAGGAACAGCAAAGTCTCCTTAAAGGGTACATCGGATGTAAACTTCACTTTTACATGTTATTTGAAGATAAATGTGACTCTGGAGCACAAAAGCAGTCATAAGTAGCACAGGCATATTTGTAGCAATAGCCAGCAATACATTGTATGGGTCAAAATTATCCATTTTTCTTTTACGCCAAAAATCATTAGGATATTAAGTAAAGATCATGTTCCATGAAGATATTTAGTAAATTTCCTACCATAAATATATCAAAACTTAATTGTTGATTAGTAATATGCATTGCTAAGAACTTCATTTGAACAACTTTAAAGATGATTTTCTCAATATTTAGATTTTTTTGCACCCTCAGATTCCAGATTTTCAAATAGTTGTATCTCAGCCAAATATTGTCCTATCCTAACAAACCATACATCAATGGAATTTTGCTGTTTGGATGTAATAATGAACATAGCAGTCGTCATTTACGCCTGACGTCTGAGCCACTGAAGACGCAGTGGATTACGTTTGTTTCTGAAGGGAATGCGCCCCCGATCTACATAAATGCGTCTATGTTCGCGCGAATCATTCGTGATCCAGCTTCAACTATAGAAGAAGTGAGTATAAGTTTTTTTTTTTTAATGAATCTTTGCAAATCGCCTTTCCTAATAACGTGCTAGTTAGCAAGTTCCGCGGCTAAATGTGGCTAAAGTAAACAGTCTCATGAGAACAGCTCCTCACCCCATGGAAAAGAGGGGCGGGGTCAGCAGAGCTCATTAGCATTTAAAGGGACATGCACCAAAACGGATTGCTGTGAACAGAGCTGTTTTTGACAGGGTAAAAAGCGTGTTTTTTTACACTAGCATTGAGAAATTTTAACCAAAGCATGTTATAGACTTTTCATTAAGACCCTAATTAAGGCATCCGATGACCCCTTTAACAAGCACTTACACACTCAACTTCTTCTCAACATCACATGCATTGACAAGATGCAAGTATTCTGGATTTATTTCCTTTATTAAATCAGTTCACAAACCCTAAAAGTCTCAAATACACTTTCTCTAAAAAAAAACTTAAACACAGAGCCGGATCACGTAATGAGGGCCAGCAGAACCTGTCACACAGTCTGTGTGTGTGCGCTTGTGCTCTTGTTTGTATGCATGTTGTTTTGTCTTTTATGATATTTTGATGATCTTAATTTACGCTAACTACATTTAAATGTATTCTCTCGCTCTCTCTGCACAGTTGGTGGCCGTCACCACAGACTACGAGAGTCTGAAGAAGGAAGGACCTGAATTTTAAAAGACCTCAGCGGAACTGCAGGCGCACACACACACACACACACACACACACACACACACACACACACACACACACACCAAAGAAACACATGAGACTGTATCTTCAGCAGTTTCTTATAATTATCTGCCCAGCTTTTAGGACCTGCTCACATGTTGCGCTTTCATAACTCTGGAGCCTCTGAAGAGATGTCTCTCCGAAATAATAAGTAAAGTAAATAAATAAGTAAATAAACAAATAAATATTTCGGAATTTAAACCTAAAATAAATAAATAAATAAACTATTTTTTTTTAAATGAGGGTCAAATACAGGGCATGTCTACAGTATATCAAATTACAAAAGTGATTTTATATACACAGAAAGCTTATTAAATGCCAGTTACTGTAAGTGTCTACTTCAATGTTTCAAATAACTTGTGAAAAAAAAGTCAAAATATGGGTGAAATAATGTTCCATCGTCGTTCAGCATTACAGATATATTAATGTACAAATGAAAGACCATACTCATTCTGTCCTGTAAAAGAATAAGTGATCATGCAAATTTTTATTTTAAATGATTAAAAACTTCTTGCTGTCAAATGTGTAAAACCTAATGTACAGACATATGTACTTTTAAACTTAGTTGATGATCATAAAAATACATGGCACACACAAAAAATCAAATAGCCCATTTCTACTAGATGATCTCATACCAACACTAGCATGAATTAAATTTATAATTGACTGTCTTTTAACTCGCATAAATTGTTTGGCTGATCTCGCTGTAAGGCATTCTGGGATTGTCTTCTCTAGCCAGAAGAAGAGTACTTTTGGAATAGATGTTTTCTGATGTCTTGCTTCATGAAAAGGTCTGTGAATAAAGACGTAGTCATGCAAACCCAACACAAGAAACATGTTTTTAAGCCATTCTGTCATCATTCCAAACCTGTATGAGTTTATTTCTTCAGCAGGACATGAGAGGAGACTCTGTTCAAGCTGCACCTTTAAACAAAGGCTCTGAAAAAACCCCACAAAAACACCATAAAATATGGTCCATATGACTTATAAACGTATAAAGCCGTACGATAGATCTGCGTGAGAAGCAAAGCCAAATTTACTTTTAAAATCACATCTGTACACATTGTTTGATTCTCACAAAATGTTCATTTCTGGTTGAACTCTTCTCTAAAACAGCATGAGAATGGAATGTGTTTGTGACACGCATCCCATTTGTTTGGGAACACAAACGATCGCCGTCTTTGTCCAAATTCCTACAGCCCTTTAGAAAAGCCTGGAAGTTTGTTGTGGGCATATTTGCGGGACATTAGGAGGCAGAATTGTGTGCATAGTGAGAATAATGCATGCTATCTAGCAGCAATCACTCCTGTCCACTGCACAGCTGCGTACCGACACACACATCCAGTGCTTCCTCGTCTCGTCTCTCTGCGTTCACACACACACACACAGACACACACACACACAGACACACACACACACAGACACACACACACACAGACACACACACACACAGACACACACACACACAGACACACACACACACAGACACACACACACACAGACACACACACACACAGACACACACACACACAGACACACACACACACAGACACACACACACACAGACACACACACACACAGACACACACACACACACTCTCTCTCTCTCTCTGCTCACCTGCGGCGTGTGTGTGCTGCTTCTGTCAGGCCTCCAGCACATGCTGACAGGTAATCAGGCAGGTTGAAGAAGCGCATCAGGCATAATCACGCACACACACACACACACACACTACCTAAGCGGAAGGCACGGCGACCCGTCATGATTGCATTGCCTCCATTTATTATTCTTTGTATCGCTGTTCATCTGCAGACCGAAGGCAATCTACACACATTGAGCGCATAAGATAGCGAAACACCTCAAGCACAGATAACTACAACAGCAACAATCACAGAAATAAAGAAATACATATATGGTGTTGTGCATACGCAAGAGCTGAAACGACTCGAGCCTGAGACTCATGACGGTCGTGTGTTTAAGAGAAGATCATCATTGATTAATGACCGGGAGAACCTCTAAATACTCATCCATTACTAGAACTATCTATCTCTATGAAGACTTCAGATGAAAAACCTCCAAGTCTGTCTGAGATTTATCTGACTTTTTTTTCATTTAAATGCATTTTTATCAGGCTCCTATGTTTAGGTTCAGTACTTTCACTTACTTTCAGTACTTCAGTACTTTCACAAAAAAAGGTTATTAGTCAGTTCTTGAATGCATTTTATAGAATTCTGATAAAAATGCTAATTTTTTTTCAATTTTTGGGGGGAAACTGTGATACTTTTTACAGGATTCTTTGATGAGTAAAAAGTTAAAAAGAACAGCATTTATTCAAAATATTTTCTAACAATATATATCTTTGCTATCACTTCTTATCAATTTAACACGTCCTTGCTGAATAAAAGTTTTAATTTCTTTCAAAAAAAGAAAGAATAAAAATTTACTGACCCCAAACTTTTGAACGGTAGTGTATATTGTTAGAAAAGATTTCTATTTTAAATAAACGCTCTTCTTTTGAACTTTTTATTCATCAAAGAATCCTGAAAAAAAGTATCACAGGTTCCAAAAAAATATGAAGCAGCACAACTGATAATAAATCAGCATATTACAATGATTTCTGAAGATCATGTGACACTGATGATGCTGAAAATACAGCTTTGATTGCAGAAATAAATTACATTTTAATGTATATTAAAATAGAAAAACTTTATTTTACATCGTAATAATATTTCACAATATTTGATTTTTTTCCTGTATTTTTGATCAAATAAATGCAGCCTTGATGAGCAGAAGAAACTCCTGTAAAAACATGAAAAATCGTTCTGATCCCAAACTTTTGACCGGTAGTGTGTGTGTCTGTGTGTTAAGATGCTTAACTTATATTTATAGCTATATATTTAATAAATGTGCATACTTTATATTTTAATTATGCCTTTTTGTTGCATATCATCAGTGTTGTGTACAGATGTTCAGTTGAGTTTGTTTTTTAAGAAAAAATAAATAGGAACCAGAGATGCCAATTAGCTTGTGTTTTATTCTCTACGTACAAGTTGCTTTTAGTGTTTGTGCTGAAATTGTGCCTTTTGTCGCTATACAATTACAAGTCAAAGTCGAGCATCTAGATGAATTCTGGACCATGTAAGGATTTGGATTAAGGGGTAACAATTATTCAGTTAACAATTACACATAAAAAGTAATTTTAAACATGTTTTTGTCTGACAGATGTTTCATTCTTCATTCAGTGGTGTTCTACAGGGTTCTGTTTAATAAGACTGCGTAGATTACTTAGACATTTTTAGTTCAATACTGATTACAAATTACATGACGAAAATTGTAGTTTGGATTACACATATTAGGTAATGTAGCCAGACTACTTTTTTACTTCAGATCTTTTTATTGGTATTTTGTGTGACAATACAGATTGAAATAATGATAACAAAGTGAACAGTAGGATATTGTCCATTATTAATCCCTTCCACAATCCCCCCATTCATATTAACTCAGATAGACAGAAACACAGTAAATTAAATAAATAATTAAACAATAACAAATGAAATAAAATAGATATAATTAACCAATATATAAGTAAAAAAAAAATAAAATCCCTTCTAACAGAAGACAAACATTACATGTTGCCAGTTACAGGTGCACAAGGTAGTCCTTTAATATAGTCCAAAAAGAGATCCCAAGTCTTATAAAAGGATTTGAGTGAACCAGAGAGTGAGCAACATCTTGGACCAGGTTAAAATCTCCTCCGATGATAATATAGTTCATCTACTTTTGGTAGACTTGAAAAAAACTCGACAAAAAACTCATCATTGTCCCAGTTGGGGGCATATATGGAAGCCAAGACTACTGGAGTATTGCAGAGCTTGCCTGAGACCATGACAAAACGACCATTTGAGTCTATAATGGTCTCAGCTGGTTCAAACAAAACTCTTTTATGAATGATGATAGCGGCCCCACGAGCCCTCTGAGAGAATTTAGAATGAAACAGGTGACCCATCCATGCTCTCTTAATACGAAGTATATCTGATGTTCGCAGGTGAGTTTCTTGTAGAAACATAATGTCTGCATTAAGATCCCGTAAATGTGCTAAGATTTTACTAGCTTTGATAGCATTGTTCACTCCCTTTGTGTTCCAAGATACTAGATGCAGACTCCCAACCCCTGACACAACAGAATTAACCATTCTGAAGGGTTAAAAAGACTGTATGGCACTGAACTGGCAAGCAGCATCTTGGAACCAGGTAGAAGAAAGGGACTGATGAAAGAAAAAGAAAAAGGAAAAGAGAAAAGAGAAAGGGAAGAAGAAGAAAAAAAAAAAGAGAGGCCGACACCCACCCCCCACCCACCTTGACAATTAAATTACCTGAGCACATAGGCTCAACTTCCACTAACCACTCTGTCCTTCTGGATCCCAATACCCTATTATAATAATAAGCCCTACAAGACTTGAACAGGAACACAAGTTTAAAACATGAGTTTTCTAAAATAAAAGCTTGCTTTTTTTAACCAAAGAAAAAAAGGAGACGTTTATGTAGAGTTGCATAAAGTAAATACTGAACACTCGCACATACTGGCATGGCACCATAATATCAGATATGAAGCAAGCATGACCATATATTTGGTCAATCTGATATATAAAATAATTAAATACGTAAAATATAGTATACAACTGTCAGCAATAAAGCATCCAAGTGATTTTTGTGATACAATAGTGCAAGGGAAAAGAATCTTGCGAGAAAAGGGGGAAAAAATAAAAAAATAAAGAAAAGTAAATTATAGTCTCGGCATACACAAAAAAGGTTAGTCCTCGGCCAAAGCTGAAGGATAAATATAAATTGTGCAAAATTATCAACGGAGGTAGGCCAGGCCAAAGAGTGAAACAGCCCAACATAAGAACATTCATGGAGCAAAACACCATAATGTCCAAAACAAGAAAAACATATGCATAATTAAGCCATACAAAGTGGTTTGCCAGCAGAAACTTTTAGAATGTCCTGTATCCAGTAGGTCAACAAAAAAAACGTCTTAACATATAATGGATAATGTTCCAATTATCCAGATACCATTAGTCATAACGGCCAACACTGTTGTAATTCCAGAGTCTGGTATAGCAAAAGAGAAAGAATAAAGAAAAAAACGTTACAAAAAACTGTTTCAATATGAAAAATCTGAATATTTCTGCAGCAATTGTCTTAGTCTCCCCGGCAAAAAGGAACAACAGCAAAACTAACGATACTGGGAGGTTAAATATTGGACGGTTGACATAGGATATGTATTG
>NW_015547683.1:0-383 GCF_001515605.1 Sinocyclocheilus anshuiensis
AGCTACACTCAACACCAGAGGCAGTTAGTGAGGCTCAAAAAGAAAAGAGCCTACAAATTCATATTACTGCCAAAGACGGAGCTCTGAAGAGCGGAGGCTTCAGTAGGATGACTCTCTTAAACGAGAGGAAGCCTAACAACACTCAGCCCTAGTAGAGAAGCTCCTAAGAGTGGAGATCTCAGCATGACAACCATCTAAAACAAGAGGAGACCTGACTATACTCAGCGCTAGAGACAGTTAGCGAGGCTCACATAAGAACCTACAAAGTAATGGTACTGCCTAAGCGGAGCTCTGGAGAGCGAAGGCTTCAGCAGAATGACTCTTAAACGAGAGGAAGCCTAACAACACTCAATCCTAGTTTAGGAGCTCTTAAGAGTGGAGGT
>NW_015547683.1:664-1883 GCF_001515605.1 Sinocyclocheilus anshuiensis
CCCTATCTAAACGAGAGGAGACCTGACTACACTCAGCGCCAGAGGCAGTTAGTGAGGCTCACAAAGAAAGAGCCTACAACTCATATACTGCCTAAGCAGAGCTCTGGGAAGCGGAGGCTTCAGCAAGATGACTCTCTTAAACGAGAGGAAACCTAACAACGCTCAACCCTGGTAGGGGGGCTCTTAAGAGTGGAGGTCTCAGCATAATGACTCTTTAAAGCGAGAGGAGACCTAGCTACACTCAACGCCAGAGGCAGTTAGTGAGGCTCAAAAACAACGCCAGAGGCAGTTAGTGAGGCTTAAAAAGAAAGAGCCTACGAACTCATATTACTGCCTAAGCGGAGCTCTGGAGAGCGGAGGCTTCAGCAGAATGACTCCCCTAAATGAGAGGAAGCCTAACAACGCTCAGCCCTAATACAAAAGCTCTAAAAAGTGGAGGTCTCAGCATAACGACTCTCTAAACGAGAGGAGACCTGACTACACTCAGCACCAGAGGCAGTTAGTGAGGCTCACAAAGAAAGAGCCTACAAACTCATATTACTGCCAAAGACGGAGTTCTAAACAGCGGAGGCTTCAACAGGATGACTCTCTTAAACGAGAGGAAGCTTAACTCAACTCTACTCTAAGAGTGGAGGTTTCAGCATAACGACTCTCTAAAGTGAGAGGAGACCTAGCTACACTCAACGCCAGAGGCAGTTAGTGAGGCTCAAAAGGGGAGAGCCTACGAACCCATATTTCTGCCTAAGCGGTGCTCTGGAGAGCGGAGGCTTCGGCAGGATGACTCTCTTAAACGAGAGGAAGCCTAACGACACTCGATCCTGGTAGGGGAACTCTGAAGAGTGGAGGTCTCAGCATGACGACTGTCTAAAGTGAGAGGAGACAAATTTTGTCAGAGACAGAGTTATGTGTTTCCCCAAACACATAACGCAAAGGTTGTGTGCGTCATCTGGTGTCAGATAGCGCTGACACGGATCTGCACATCTCCTAAAGCGTCTCACAACAGACATCGTTTTCTTACCAAATCACACTCCAGAAACAAGGATCCCTGAAGACAAAAAAGAGGATGACGTATTCCACAGGTGCTCCTTTTATACCCGCAGTCGCTCATTTGCTTACGTCATAGGCTTCCGCCTGCCAATGTCAAGTTCATTGTCGTTTTTTCATTCATGCTTCAGACACCGGTCACGCTGGAGGCGTTCCCCTAGCGCCCTCTAGAGGA
>NW_015547683.1:2148-16675 GCF_001515605.1 Sinocyclocheilus anshuiensis
TTTTTTTTTTTTAGAATAGTTGACATTTTTACTTATCGAAGATTGTTCTTTGCATGACCATTTCTAGATTACACCAGAATGAAGTGAAGAGAGGTAAGTGCAGACATTAGGCACAGCGATCACCTGATAGATAGGCTACGTACAAAGTTTGTTAAAAAGTAAAATATATAATAAATGCATTTGATTGGTAAACCAAATTCAAATGTGACATTTTAATCTCTAATGGTAATGCATGGAATTTACAGAAAAACTCCACTAAATAATAGCGCTAAAAAGTGAGGGGCATGGTGGGGCTTCGGCAATCGGCGCTACAGATGTCCGTCAATCTACTCCACAGCCAATCACGGGCCCCCTCCTTGCTCGGGCCCCGGGGCTTCAGCCCCGCTTAGCCCAATGGTTAATGCGGCCCTGACCAGAGCCACAGTGTTGTAAAGGGGATTTAGAGTGGATTTCTATTACATAAGCTTAACCTCAATACCAAACGCACTGGCCTCATATTAGCAAAGATTGACACTAATCTAAGGGCTGTGAATTTATGTCACAGGGAGTGTCATATGAATGATTTCCTCTAAATATCTTTAAACTTATCTGCTCATGCTTTCACTCATAGTTGGTCACACAAATACTTTCTGCTTTGCTCCACAGATCGACATTCAGGGGTTGAAGGACCAACCTACAGCAAGGATATATTGGGCTTGTGTTCGAAAATTACAAATTAGCACACTAATGCCTGTAAAGCTCCCCGCTGCCTTTCTCTCTCAGGGATTCTAATTCAGCATTTAAAATTCACAGTCATTCATAGTGATCCCAACAGAAAGAGAGCCGGGTGGAGGTGTGAGAGGCAGCCGGGCCCTGCAGAACAAATTAAGCTGGAGCCACAGCGAAAACCCGATAAAGGCTGTGGGGAATACACTGTGTGTGAGCACAGCAAAAAAAAAAAAAAAACATCTCGTCAGACTCCACTGCAGCATTCGTACTTATTATACACTCTCTGCAAGCCTGTTAATTCAGGATTTATGCTATTTTTCAAAATCTACTGCCATGTGGACACTTAAGATTTAAAAACTGATCAAGGGACTCAAGTTTGCAACATTATCACTTGTAATCTGAATGCACATGGAGTGAAAATAGTCATTAACAAAACGTTAATACAAAACAAAGCAAAACAGTTCCTCAAATTACACTGATTTAAAAAAAAAAAAAAGTGATGCACCGATATATTGATGGTCATATCACTATCAGCTGATAAATGTGGCTTTTTATTATCTGTATCAGTCCAATGACAAAAGTAGGCAAATTTATTTAGTGAAGCTCATTAAATTATAGATAAATGATCATGGGGCCGCACATCATTCATATTTGGCCTACCAATTGTTAAACACAAATGAAATATTTTTGAATAAGAAAAATGGTTGCAGCAGTTTAACATTTGACTGCACATGATATACAGTTGTGGTCAAACGTTTACATACACTTTGCAGTATCAGCAAAATGTTAATTATTTTACCAAAATAAGAGGGATCATACAAAATGCATGTTATTTTTAATTTAGTACTGAAGATATTTCACATAAAAGACATTTAAATATAGTACACAAGAGAAAATAATAGCTGAGTTTATAAAAATGACCCCATTCAAAAGTTTACATGCTCTTGATTCTTAATACTGTGTTGTTATCTCGATGACCTGGATTTTTGTTTTGTGATAGTTGTTCATGAGTCCCTTGTTTGTCCTGAACAGTTAAACTGAGCACTGTTCTTCAGAAAAATCCTTCAGGTCCCACAAATTATTTGGTTTGTCTTCTGGGAAACATGTATGTATCTTCTGTAGATTCTGAAGGGCAGTATAAATGAAAAAAAAAAAAGCTATTTAGAAAAATGTACACGTCTTCATTCTGTATAAAAGTTTACTCTTAATGCTCTTAATGCATTTACTTTCCCTTCTGGAGCATCAGTGAGCATTTTGTGAACATTTTGTAATGGTTGCATATGAGTCCCTATGGATCTCAAAATCATACAGTCGTTGTTTTACGCAAAAGATGCTGGAAAACCAAATAATTTTTGGGACCTGGAGGATTTTTCTGAAGAACAGCGGGCAGTTCAGCTATTCAGGACAAACAAGGGACTCACAAACAACTATCACAAAAAATAATAATAAAAAACAGCTGTGGATCATCCAGGTAACAGCACAGTATTAAGAAGCAAGCGTATGTAAACTTTTGAACAGGGTCTTTTTTTATAAATTCAACTATTATTTTCTCTTGTGGACTATATGTAAATGTCTTTTATGTGAAATATCTTATTTAGGTCAACACAAAATAAAAAAAATAACATGCATTTTGTATGAGAGAGAGATTTAGACTTTTAGACTTATTTTTGTCTTCATTTTTGAAAATATCTTACTCTTAAAACAAGATAAATTTGGTTGAGAAACAAACGTATACAGATATTAAAAGTTGTTTTGTAATATACCTTGAATTATCTATTTTTATTAATTCCATTATCAAATTGTTTTAGGCATAAACACTAAATTTTGAATTATGCTTAAAACAAGAAAAGAAATGTAAAATGCAAAATATTTTAAAGGATACACTGTAAAAAAAGTTTGTTAAATTTACAGTAAAATACCGGCAGCTGTGATTGCCAAAACTTTACCGTGAAAAATATGGTAGCAACATTTTATGTTTTATAGAACTGTTTAAATTTACAGTGAAAAACCGTATTTCATTAACTGATACGAGGTTAATATGCAAACTTTTGAGTTAACTCATTTTATTTGCAGAAACCGACTGCACTTAATTTGGCCAATTGGCATTTGTTTATAAATTCATATTTATAATGTTTAAGTAATGCGAGCATATTGGTATTGAGAACTATTTCGCTTAAGTTCATGAAGAAAAATCTACTGAGTTATGCAAAGTCATTAAAAGCATCAATTCAACTCAAATCTCTAGCAGATAACAGCAGCACACTTTCACGAGTGATTGAAATTACTGAAGAGATTCACACTGCATCAGTAACTACACAGTTACTGCCTTTTAATAAAGCAACAAGCAGCATAACGTCAGTGTTTCTCTGTCCGTCCTTTACTTAAACACAGGCTCTGCTCTCCAGCACAATGGTGACCCACAAAACACAACAGGAAGTTGACTGTTAGGTTTTACAGTATTTTGCTGTTTCCTTTTCTTGATTTTACGGTGAAATATTAAACAGCTCCACAAACAGCATCACCAGTTTCACTCATTACTAACCAGTGTGACTTTATTTCTGTCATGTGTACAAAAGCTCTTATTGAGATTTTAGGTGTTGTACTTTCATTTGAAGTCACCATAATATTTTTTTGTATTAATAGCCACCATTGTTGAGATTCATGTGCTGATTCTTGATGTCTGTGTGTGTCTAAAAGCTACTGTAGCTGTAAAGGTTTTGTGCATAAAAAGTTTTTAAATTCCTTCACAATAGTTTGTCAATTTATCTTGGAGAGTCATATTAGTACCATAAACAAAAGATTAATTTACCCATATAATTAGACACAAAATGAGATCATGAATCAGGTCATGAAAAATTAAACGATCATTACATCACCATTAATAGTTATTAAAACCACTTCATTGCAACTTCTCTCAGCTTTTCTTGTCATAACCAATGTGCTTCACATACACAGATACAACAGCAGAGAAAAACTAACATTAAAGAGCCAAGGGTCAAGAGCCCAACTAAAGCAACCACTGTCGCCAAAATGGTGAGGTCAAACAAAACATTTCCAATACAATATACACCTCTGTTAATTCTCAAAAATGTTTTCTAGATATATGACAGAAATAAAGTCAAACTGGTTAGTAATGAATGAAGCTGGTAATGCTGTTTGTGGAGTTGTTTAATCATCATCTGCTTTTTTATTACGGTTAATTTCATCTAAGGCTGTGGCTGAAGTCAGTTTCATTTCTTGCTCTTTTCTTCAGTGATTCTGCTTGTTAACAGCAGCTGTTCATCATTGGCTGAATTCACTCATTAGTTTTCATTCTCTCTGTCAGGTGGACTATATTAGTAAACTAATGTAGGGACTAGTGAATGAGGGTGTAGGGTGTGATTTCGGACACAGTCTCTGTGTGTCGAATCTGAGGCTACTTTCTTGAAAACAAAGGTTAGATCTATTACAGTTATTCACCGTATATAGTAAGGAATCATTTAACAGGTTTTTACTGTGGCATTTCTACAGTATTTTACCGTTAAAATCATGATCATTTTTTACAGTGTATTACTGGAAAACAAGGTAAAAAATATTTTTGTAGCGGCTCAAATGGAGGGCTCAGAGGGAATTGTTTTTTTTGTTTGTTTTTTTTTTGCAGTGCAGGTACATTTACAGAAATGTACCTGCACTGCTTTTTGCCACCCCAAAAGAAGATAAATGATGAGTAAATGACACAATTCACCCCAAAATAAAAATGATTTCTTTAAGGATGTTTAACATATTAGAGCTTTTAGCTCAGTGTAAACAGAAATGAAAGCAGAATCAGCATCAGTTACTTGAGTGCAGGCAGCTGTCATTCTCAGCATTTATCCTCCAGTTATTTCTTCAATTCTAGTGCATCATGTTGTCATCAACTCAGCTGCCTACAGCAGTTAACTGATGGTTCCATACACAAACTGTTCAGACAGAAGGGCTGCATTTGCATTAGGGCCAGACTGAAATTGGGAACAAAACAAAATGGAAGCTTGTGAAACTCAGGATGGTTAAACAAGGCGATGCAGACCTATTAGTGTTTGCCATTTTCTGGTTTAAATCGCAGCCTGGAAATCGATATGTGCCACACGGGATGTATTAACTTTAAACAGATACAATTGGTTACTATCACACAATTTTCAAGACATTATCTAGTCCATAATAACACACAGGAACTGCTGAAACAACACAGTTCAGCCAAGGTTCCGATTTTTAAATGGAAAGCAGCTCTGATCTGTTTCAATACTTTATACTCCATGCCTGAAAATTGTTTTGCACAGAATGACTAAGCCAGCATTCTGCAGAAATGCATGCTACTATTGTCATCTGCCAAAGGTGATCCACTGTGCATATTTACACATGGCAAATAGTACTTAACAGCATAAACCACATCTACAGAATAACATATTTTTAGAAACTAAACTAGAGCAGTACTTCTCAAACTACCATAAGTGTTTAGCGGATTGGCCTCAAGTGGTACACAGTGCAAGTCTGGAAATGTACTACACTACCATTCAAAACTTTGGGGTCAGTAAGATTTCTTTAATGTTTTGAAAGAAGAATCTTATGCTCAACAAGACTGCATTTATTTGATCAAAATACAGTAAAAGTATAGTAAAACAGTTAAATTGTGAAATGCTATTTTAATTTACACTAACTGGTTTCTATTTGAATATATTTTAAAATGTAATTTATTTCTGTGATGGCAAAGCTGAATTTTCAGCATCATTACGCCAGTCTTCAGTGTCACATGATCCTTCAGAAAACATTCTAATATACTGACTTGCTGCTCAGCACTGAAGAAAAAAAAAATTGGCATTCTTAGTGTTTTTATCTTGTTTTCCAATACAAATATTTAAAAATTCAATAAAAACAATATTTTATATTATATTTATATATATATTTCTTGTTTTAATCATAAACACACCTAATTTTGATAATAAAAAAATTGGCATCGCAAGTATCTTGACTTAAGAATTTTTAAATATTCGTAAAGGAAAGCAACAAATACAAGTAAGGAAACCATATTTTTGCAATGAAAAAAACTTTTATTTTCTATTCAATTTTTTTTTCAATTTTTTTCTATTCAATGTCAATTTTTGACAGTTGTGCTGCTTAATATTTTTGTGGAAACAAATGAAAAATTTTTTTTTTTCAGGATTGTTTCAATAGAAAAAAAACAGCATTTATTTGAAATGGATTTTATTTTAACATTTTAACTTGTCTTATTTCATTTGAAATATCCTATTATTAAAAATAATTAAAAATAATTATTTTTCATGTTTTATTTTGAAAATATTGAAATAACTGAAAATATCTGAAAACCTTTTAATCTGATTACAATTTGAATATCTCTTTATGCATCTCTAAGACTTACACATCAGCAGTCAAAATATATTAAACAAAATCTTGACCTGAAAAGTTTGAAAGCCACTGGACTAGAGAACATAAATTCAATTAAAATGCAGTAAATAACTAAAAGTTAAACCAAAAATAAATAAATAAACAAACTAGGATAATTCCACTCTTCTTTTTGAAGGAAACATCAGTTTCTCAACGGGATGTTCTGATTTTGGAAGAATTACTGGATTATGAGCATTTTGGGATAGTTTTCTCAGACTCGGCTCGACTCTTGAGTTTTTCCTGCTCACATTAGTAATGTATCAACATTATTAAATGTCCCTTTATGTCAGTACATAGAGCATAACCTTTTTGAGATTACAACTTTATCCATAAATTCATAGTAAAAAGTGCTGCATGGATACATCTCAGATAACTCACTAATCTCAGAGTGCACTTCTGTTAATTAGATTTAGATCTAGGAGCACTTGCTTTAAATGCACTTGACGCATAAGATGTAACAAGATGTAGATCTGTGTTGTGCTGATCATTGAGTAGATGCTATCGGAGATTAGTAAAGGTGCTACGCTAGTCAAAAAAAACAAAACAAATCAATCACATGATTTATGACGCCTTCACCGGCAGCACTCAGACAGACTCCTGAGAGATGGTTAGACTGCAGACTCCACTTATTGGCAGTCCAGAGCCTGAGCCTAATCTGATGCTATCTGCCAAAACTTTGCTTAAAGGCGTACAATATAAGAGCATCAGCATCTGTCAGATCAATTTACTGGTTCAATGAATAGGTTACTACAAACACTTACAGGCAGAAAATATGGCAGTGCTGGGCCAATGCAGCTTCCAACCATAAATAATACAAGGGGAGAGAGTAGAGAACGCTATTGACAAGATTTAAATCAAACCACTGAAGCCAAAATAATAAGCTGTTTTATCTCAAACTGAAACTGTCCGTTGACACTCACGCTTCTTCAGGCAACACACTCCGACTGTCAGTTTCACTCTGCTTTAGTTCAACATTCATGTTTTATGAATTTGGAAATGGTGATGATGATGATGGTGATGGTGATGGTGGTGGTGGTGGTGGCAGCGGCTGTTGTTGTTGTTGTTGTTTTACAGTTTTACAATATTACAGCAAAAACAATATGCATATGAAAGACACCATTTAACACAGGAGTCAACAGCACAGTGCAGTGTGGTTTGGATCAGTATGTTTCAACAAAATGAGTATGAGTAAATTACCAAATGAATGCATGGCGCTTTTAGCATTTGTGTAGCAATTGCCAGAGATCAGAATGGGAGGCCTTGGCAGTGGGAAAAGGGTTGTGAACCAACAGGAACCATCAACAATGAGCGATTTTCCTGGGAATTTGAATTTCATTTTTAATTTCACGTTCAACATTTCAGTGATCTGAGTAACATATGTAGTATGAGACAGTGTGGGCTATGATAATGTGATTCATAACATACTGTTCAAAAGTTTTTTAATACTTTTTTAAGTTACATTTTTGGCCTTTTATGTCAGAAGTGACAGTAAAGACTTATGCATTGTTTTGTTTTTTTTTATAAATAAATAAAAATCTTTTTCAAATAAGTGCTGTTCTGAGGGGAAAACAGTATCACAAAGGAATCCTGAAAACTAAATTTACCACAGTTTCCACAATATTTATTAAGGAAAACAACTGTTATAAGAAGAAATGTTTCTTGGGCAGCAAATCAGCATATTAGAATGATTTCTAAAGGATCATGTGACACTGAAGACTGGAGAAATGATGCTGAAAATTCAGCTTTTTGATCACAGGAATAAATTTTATTTTGAAATACATTCAAATAAAAAAAAGTTATTTTAAATTGTAATAATATTTTATATATGTAATAACATTCGTATAATATATTACTGCTTCTACTGTATCAGATCTTCTATTTTTGATCAAATAAATGCAGCCTTGGTGAGCATTAAAAAAAAACTTACTGGCCCCAAACTTTTGGATAATGTATACTTATACTCTTATATGAAAATCATAATGCAACTCAAAAGAAAAAAAAAAAAAAATAATTTTTGCTCAACTTACCTAGGCTACTTAGATAAATTGAATTGTATTATGTGCCAGCCATTAACATGTTTAAAACAGAAGTTTACTTAATCCATTTATTACACAAACTATATAAATAATATAACTAGGCAAGGGATTTCTATTTCCCAGAATACTTTGCATGGACCTTGATGGGGAAAGTAAAAGATGACATCAAGTGTGATTTTATGTTTTACAGCAAGCGACACTTGTTAGTGTTTAATACTGTTTTATGTTTTTTCCCCCTTTATCTTGTCATGTTACCACAGACCTTAGTCAGGGTAGTGGCATATTTAAATTTTGACGGGAACGAAAACGAGGCTGTGAGGGATAGAAGTACATGCGTTCAATAGATTGTACTGTTTTTTAACAACATACCAATTGTTCAGCTGGTAAAATGTAGTTTCAAAAAAAAAATAAAAAACCCTTTCAGTAGACAAAAACTCTTTTGAAAATTATGAGTTGTGAAAATTACATGATCTAGGACCTTTATAGAGTGGGCAATTGTAAAGACTGCAAGTCTAATCCTCACCGTCTCATTTTCATGTGTGTTAAATTCAGTGGCATCTAACCTGACTTAGGTGTATTGTACTGAGGAGTGAAACCACAGTCCACAACTGAATAAAGGGTGAATGTAACCCCGAATAAAAGTCAAATCAGTCATTATATGATTAACCCCTTTATTGTCACTTATTAGTAGGTCATTTACGTTATGTACCGACAACGAACCTCTCGCTGCTTCACCCATTCCACCATGAAGGACTTATTTCAAACAATACATTTCAGTGTTTTCCTGTTTACAGTTGAGAGATAATGATTTTAGGTTCTATATCCAGTCTGTTTGGTCTCTCACAGCCAACCAAAGGCTGTCATGCCACTCATTTTATCTCCATTCACTCACTCAAGCTTCATTCAGTCCTTCTGCCTTATTCTGGGCTTCCTTCCTTGGGTTTTCTTATTCTATTATACTTCTGTCACTCTCTTTTCTTCCTTTTATCAAATCCCTCGATGTCCATTTAACACCTGTCCCTCCCGCTGCTCCAATTCTTCTGTATTTATTATGTTCCTGTGCTGCACACACACACTATACCAGTGGTGGCCTCTTTCTCTTTCACCCCCCACCCACTCACACACACAGAGACACTGGCAGGTAGTGCCATGCCTTTTCATTTCCACAAGCAGGTGATTAGATTTACTGTAGTCCTCGGGGACTTGTCCACTGTATTGCTGACTGTAATTCAATCAAACTCAGTCGGAGCCACCTCGATTGTGAAACTGCAGTGCTCCGCAGCACAGCCTGAGGCTGAAATCAGCAGCGTTTCACCAGAACAAGCAGAAGTGTTTGCAGTCGGTGTGATTCAAATAAGGCCATTACTATTTAATAAAATATATGTAATATTGTTTACTGTCTAAAAATATCTCTGTTTTCTTTCTTTGGTTTTCAGGTTTTACCTGAAATTAGACTTGAATTGAAATTACTATTATATGACCATATTCCTTATGTTGATATAATGCATTTTAATTAATAAATTATATGAATTATTTAAACAATTGTATTATATTGTATGTTGTTTAATGAAAATAAAATAGACTTGAAAAGTAACTTGTGACTGCTGCGTATGATGATGATATAACACTTTTTAATGAATAAATGTAAGTTTATTCTAGTATCAGTAGTATACATAACACTAGTATCAGTGTTATGTGTGCCCAATCATGCTGTTTTTTTTTTTATGAAAATAATCAAATCTAATCTTAACCCTCTATGGGACATCATCATTTATAAATGATGCTAAAAAAATTGCATTTTAAATACAATATTAATGTTCAACTGACAAAATTAAATTTTAGTGATGTCATATGGCATCCCCTTCAACCAGTAAAATATATTTGCCATGTGCTTCACATTTTTGGTAACAAGGTAAAGGAAACATTAGCAAATGTTAGGTCACATGCTCTCAAGGCTCCATGGTGAGCTAATTTTAGATTAGAAAATACATATAAATTCAAGTTATAAAAAATATCATTGTACATCCAAACGTGTTTTCTAAAGTTTTTTGTCATTTTTGATGCACTTTTATCAAAACAATAACTCAAATACCAAAAAATATGAGCGTCATGCATAAATGGCAAAATCCTATTATGGGATATATATTTTTATGCAGTTGGCATTATTGACCAGAATTGGCAGGCATTATTATAACCTTTATGCATTATGCATTATGCATATTAAGATGATTTTTGTATGTTGTTTGGAAGACGGAGAGACAAATCTGTACTTATTTCAGAAATTATTGATGATAGTGATAGGAGTGCATCAGAAAATTAGGTTGTAGTAATAAAAGTTGTTGTTGAGGACCAAGGAGGATAGAAGCAATGAGGGTGAGGGCAGTGATGAAGAAAAGGTTGTTGTGGAAGTCAGGCATTTGGGTACATTATTGTATGCCAGTTTGAAAGATGTGTTCCATACAACAACCAGATGTCAGGGAAGATGCCAGTGTCTATTGGCATTACTATTCTGACAGGTAGGGATGCTCTGATGATGACTGCACAAGTCAAAATCTAGTTATGTGTGGAATGTGTGGGGTACACTGAAAAAGAAGAGTATTGTTAACTTTCACCTGTGCTATGATAATTGATTTGAAATTCCAAGATGAAACACAAGTTAAAGTTGTTTTAATGCCATTGAAACACTAAGACATGGTTTCCAGGCAGTGAAATTGCATCTGAATTTTTGTCAGGTTTTAGACATTTTTACATACGAGTTCAAAATCAATAGCAGCACAAGAAGAAATTGAATGTTCATGAATGATTTATAATTTTTTTTTTTTTTTAAACAGCAAGACCTTTTCACTTCTTTTCAGACAGTGAAAAAGCATTTGATTGTGTGTGATAATTTACACTAATGGCACAAAGTCAGTTATAAATGACGGAACCCCAGACCTGCCAACCTTGGAAAATTTTTGCGAGTACCATCAGTGTGCCGGGACAGGACACGGGGTATTTATAAAGTCAATTATTTTTTCAAGCTGTGAATTCATAATTAGTCCCATAGAGGGTTAAATTGCATTGACCAGCCATTTGCGCTCTTTTTTTACTGTGCAACGTAAACTATAACTGACTGTCGTAGAACTGTGAAAGCTGGCCACTGACGTCACTGCCATTGTATGATTGGCTTAAGTGCTACTTACTACTAGTTTCAGACGGTTCAGTGAACACTCAAAAGTAACATTCCCATAATGTTTGCAAAATTGCAAAACGACATTCCCTTAATGTTCTCTCTAACATTAACAAACATTACCAAAGCGTGCTTAGAACATATTTTTGTTAGCTGGGTAAAGGAAAGGGCTACTACTATATGCAGTGGAAGCTCGAAGGCACAACACCTGAACCTTGATCCTGAAAACAATTTGCAAGCAAAAAGGGAAAGCAACAGCACCTGTAATAAAACATGAATCAACATAGTTTGTAAAGCATCACATCTGCTGTGCATTGACTAGCTTTACAAAACAATGTTTATGTTGGTAACAATCTCCAAATCAGCAGTTACTACAGTACATTGGTCTATTTGCCTATAAATAGCCTTGCCAGGTTTTAGTTTTCACTGGTATCTAATATAAAACAATCGTTCTGTCTAAAGTCAGCATTGCCAAACTTAGGTAAAGTTATTTTACTGATTTCAAAAAGTCAAAACAAAAACGGAATATAAGTACAGTAAGCTACTTACCAAAACATGTTTTCAGATAACCTTTCTTTCGTTATTGGGAGAGTTTTGATGTTATTAGTGACATTCGCACTGATAAAATGATCATCTGTGCACTTCAAGCCATCAGACTCATCCACGCAGAACAGCGGAGCCGAAGCACAACTCACATAACAAAATAATCTTCCTCCGCAAGCAACTTGTAGTATTATGTTTCATTAAACATTTAAACGTTACATAATTAAATTAAATTATGCATAATTAATACATTATCTTTTTAAAACAAACAGTTTAGCAAGGTGAAAAGAAAATAACTTAGCTTTTAATAGTTTATAAGGTGTTTAGTAAAACTAAATTGTGCAAGAGTTCAGGGCACTGAGACCAAAATACACAAATAGTACAATTTGTGCTAAAAGTGCCAACAGCAACTTAGCTCAGTTTAGCTCATCAAGTTGCTCCTCTGCATAATGTCCCTGGTGTGGGAGTCTCTTTCACAGATAAACATGCACTGTTCCCTCTCTTACCACAAGCTCATTTCATTCAGCTAGATAAGTTTGCTTCTATTAAATGCAAACCACAATGGCATGCTTGCGGGGAAGGACATGGGTTTGCCAATAATGAATAAAACCTTTGTAGAGTGCTCAGGGGGCCTGTAGTAGTGTGAGAGAGTTACAATTACAGTTAGAGTTATGTGGAATAACACATTATGCAGAACGGTACAATCAAAATAGCATAAAAATGTAATATGCATATGAGATACTAAGTACATTATATGCAATACCACCCCATGGTGGCGTAAAGAGCAATAGACACCGAGCGACTGGAGCTTATCAAAATTACAGTAGCTGATTGCTTTATCATAAGGTTTTCAGTCATGAAATCAAAACTGACCCTGTTAGTTTTCTGAATACACATTCCTGGTCTTATTGTGAATGATTCATTGGTGCGTATATTCTTTATAATATTTAATCAAAATGTAATAACTTTCTCTTTGGAATGAGTTATTCATATTCAGGTCTTGTTCCATTCTAGTTACACCTACTTTCATGTCTAAAAAAAAGTGCAAAAAAAAAAATTTTTGTTTTTCGCTGGGTTAGTACCCTCAAAGCCATTTTGCCTTATTTACCCCTAAAAGTGCCTACAGGGAACAACTGAAACCTCTAAAGGAATAGTTCATGCAAAAATGAAAATTTGCCAAAAATGTACTCATCCTCAGGGCATCAAAGATGTAGATGAGTTTGTTGCTCACACATGGATCCTCTGCAGTGAATGGGTGCCGTCAGAATGAGAGTCCAAACAGCTGATAAAAACAACACAATAATTCACAAGTAATCCACACGACTCCAGTCCATCAATTAACATCTTGTGAAGTGAAAAGCTGTGTGGTTGTAAGAAACAAATTCATCATTAAGGCGTTTTAACTTTAAACCATCGCTTCTGGCCAAAATATCAGTACATAATTGATAATAACACTTCCTCCAGTCCACCCCTCGTTGTCCTCTCACATCAAAATCCAAAGACATATATATTTAGAAATGTTTTAGACACTTGTAAATGGTGCTTGATCTGTGCATATTTCTCTCAGGATTGAGACGAGACGACTTTTCCACTGGAGAAAGCAATATTACAGATAGAGGACTCTTACTTTAGCAAGAAGCAACAGTTTGAAGTTAAAAACATCATATTGATTGATTTGTTTCTTACAAACATGCAGCTTTTCACTTCACGGGATGTTAATTGATAGACTGGAGTCGTGTGGATTACTTGTGGATTATTGTGATGTTTTTATCAGATGTTTGTTTCATAATGAGTCTACTGTATACTTTGTAGGGGTCTACAAAAAATGCCACACGTTGACTGTTCACAGGCAAAATTAACCGGCCATATAGGAAATTTTGTTTATGTTTAATAAAATCTATATATCTGCTGTAATTTTGAACAACACACTCAGAAATGAAGGGTTGATACTATAAAACTTCCAGAGAAAAAAAAATCATGCCCACCTACACACATACTCTTACACAGACAGACTGACAGAAAAATTTCAAAAGAAGTACGTCATGATATTGTCACTGCATGACTGCGAACCCCCAAATAGTGAATTCACATTGACTACAAAGGTAAAGTTCCTTTCATCACAATATTCTTTTGGATCTATGTAGCGAACAGTTCCTCTTCAGGAACTCGAGCTGCGTCGGAGGATGCTTCGGGAACGCCCTTCAGCGTGACCGGCTCTGAATCTCACGTGTAATCAGACCAATAGATGGGCGAGACGTCACGGGCGGATGACGTAATGCCAGGAAGCTATAAAAGCATGTGCGGTGAGACCAGCGTCAGCTTTTTGTCATTCAGCAAGCGCTCTGTGTGTGTGTCAGTCTGATATCTGTTTGTGAGTCTTATTTAGTGTTGTCTGTCACGAATCTAAAAACAAGACAAAACCAGTCACCTAAGGCGAGGGCAGGCAGCGTTCAGGCTGTGTGTTCCTCCCTGCCCGCGTTACTTTACGGGTGGGGATACACATAGTTTGTTTGCTGTCTGCTTGGGAGCAAGCACGCAGAGTCAGCTCTCGGAAAAAAAGGAGCTGACGGCCCGTTTTGGTAGCGTTTGTTACTGCCTTGCTTCGCTCTCAGAGGGCTCTCTTTGAGGAGAGAGCCTTCACTAGCGTTCCTCA
>NW_015547683.1:17147-32622 GCF_001515605.1 Sinocyclocheilus anshuiensis
GACGCAGCGTCTCGTTCCCTCGAGGAACCATGGTTACATACGTAACCTGAGACGATTTCGACTGATAAATTGCAAAATTTTAGATGTAACAATTTACAAATATATGACTAATTGTACAGTACATTTAAGTGTTTTGTACCAGCTACTCACCAGTGTTCTTCCTCACTCGAGTTTGTAGATAGTAAATAGCGCCAGTAAGAGTGCTTTCAGTGGTTCACAATTGTTTGTCAAAATCACACACATTCTCAAACAGCACCTAAAGCGGAGCTGTCACAACACATTTTTCAGTGTGGTCTTGAGATCAGTAGACCAAGGAATCTGAAGCAGCTAGTCATTTCCACCGTTACATCATCAGCACTGCTATGTGAGCATGGTTTTGTCTCTGTAAGCGCTTTTCTTTTCAGCCAGAAAGCATTCAGTTTCTCTTGCTGGCATTCAAGGCCAAGGTGCTGATTGTGTGTCTGTGACTTGTCTAATCTTCAAACTGTATGTGCTTTTATTATTATTCTTGATTGCTGTGATGTCTTCAGTGAAGATGACGTGGATGTGCTGTTGAGGCAGTCTGAATGAGAATCTGTCTGACGGGAAATCCGGTTTACAGCATAACAGGCACTTTTTAGCAGGTTTGAGATTTTTTGGATAGAATTTAAACATAAATCCAAAATGTGGCCATACAGGTTCATGTGCAAAGTGAACTTCTGCATCTATGACCATATATGACTTTAATGGCACCTGTTGCCTTACATTTCTTCATAATTGCATTGCTGTCAATGACTTCTATTCGTGGGAAGGGAAGGGCTTTGGATGCCGTCATAATTACTAGCTGCATCTGAAGTTCAATCTCCAATCTTTATTCTGCAGTAAAACTACGTTTAACACAACCCAAGTAAATGGCAGGTTGCCTTTTAATGGCCTCTATATTTAAAAAATCACATACTGTTGACTTTGCTGAAGTGCACTGATATGTTTTTTTCTTATTATTTAAATTGTTCCCGTTTTCTTGCTGAACCTCATAAAAAAAGATCAACAGTGCCTCATAGTGGACATTTAGAATATTTCAGCAGGCCACTGGTTAATCCATATTTTATGAATATGCTGTGAAATCTACACCTGAAACTCCAGTTTTCCCCATCAATCATTTTTAAAAAATGATATGTTGTACACACTGGCAGTGAACTATTGCCTTTCTAGTGTGTAATGACAGTAACTCAGAATACCTATCAATTTTCTTGACATCACAGTAGAACTCTTCACTTCTTCTCTGACTAACAATCAATTAACTATTAACTATTAATTAAATATATTGCTTCTGAATTACAAAAAGAGGTAGAAGGAGAGAGAGATCAAAAGTCCGACAAGTAGAGAAGTCCCAAATAGAGAAATTCTATGCAAATTAATGTTTCAACACTATTACAAATAAGTTAATTACGTTAATAATAATACAAATAATTAACTATGTAACTAACTAAAATAAATACAATACATATTATTATGTAATAAATAAATAAATTGCACAAGTTCAAAGCTAAAGTTTATTATTATTAAAAACCCACCTTGAAATCCTCAGAACAGAAAAGAGCCTAATTGGTTCTCTGCCTCGCTTCAGTGTCTTTTCTCATCGTTAGAGATTGCCATATACTAGAGTCTATTTTAAGCATCTAGATATGTTTTCCAATTTATCAAAAACATTTCAGCACACATCAAACTACTACATCTTTTGAAGAGCTGCAGAGATTGCCAAGAACTTCACAAATACTCGGTTATCACTCATAATACTTGTAAATCAGAGTGAGATGCATCCATGGTGTTGTAAATCTAGATTGCTGATATAGTTTAGAGTAAATTTAGAAGGATGTGCTTGACAGGTGTTATTGCAGTGCATGGATGATATATTGTATCACAAACACATTGTTTTACTATTTTTCAGACCAGGGATTTTTAAAATGGGTCCAGGGATCCCTGGTGGTGCTAGGGGGTCTGTGAAAAATGTACAGAATATATTAATATACCATTTAATGGTTATATATACTGTATGTATATATATATATATATATATATATATACAAATATAATTTATTTCTGTGATGCAAAACTGAATTTCCATCAGCCATTAAAAGTGTCACATGATCCTTAAGAAATCATTCTAATATGCTGATTTATTATTAGAATTATCAAAGTTGGCAAAAGTTTGATTCTTTGATGAATAAAAAGTAAAAAGCTATTTATTCAAAATATAAATATTTTCTAACAATATAAATCTTTGCTATCACTTCTTATTAATTTAACACATCCTTGCTGAATAAAAGTTTTAATTTCTTTAAAAAAAAAAAGAAAGAATCAAAATTTAGTGACCCCAAACTTTTGAACTGTAGTGTATATTGTTAGAAAAGATTTCTATTTTAAATAAATGCTCTTCTTTTTAACTTTTTATTCATCAAAGAGTCCTGAAAAAAAAGTATCACAGGTTCTAAAAAAAAAGATTAAGCAGCACAACAGTTTCCAGCACTGATAATAAAACAGCATATTAGAATGATTTCTGAAGGATCATGTGACACTGAAGACTGGAGTAATGATGCTGAAAATTCAACTTTGCATCACATGAATAAATTAGATTTTAGTGTATATTAAAATAGAACAACTTTATTTTACATCATAATAATATTTCACAATATTACATTTTTTTCCTGTATTTTTGATCAAATAAATTAATCTTTCTAGGGAGTTTTTTTTTTTTGTTTTTTTTTTTTACATTAAGGCATTACACAGTTTGAAAACCCCTGATTCAGACAACTGAATTGATAATGGAGAAAGAACAATTTGATTTCAAACAGGAGCTGTGTTACTTGCTGAGAGTTAGTTAGTCATTATGCTGTGACAGAAGCAGGTGACAGCTGTGACAGCACTAAACAGGAAATGCAAACCATCTGTCATGAACTGCTGATTGAAGGTTTTGAACACACAGCAGAATGATGTGTTGAAGACAAACGCTGAGAAAAAAAAAAAACATTTGATGAATCTAAACAGTATGGCCTACTTCACTGTTTGCAAACTGATATACCTGATTTGGTTGTTTGCAATCCTACTCAAGATGACTAGATGACTGAATCTTCTACCTTTTTGTTTCATTAACATTACATTATCTGCCAGTAAAGTTGCAAGTAAAAAAATAATTGTAAGATTCAATGAACACTACAAGTGCGCATTCAATAAAATTAAGTGCACTTCTTCACAAGGGGCATCTGGCAATAAACAATAAAATGGATGGTTAATACAATATATATTTTTGTATGCTCACATAATAAAAGCAAAAACATTTTATGATGTCAAACATTAAGACATTTAGATAAATTAAGATAAATTTTAAATAATATGAATGTTGCTGCAGTGGTTAGCCCGTGCTGTTGACACAGTGGGACCCCAAGGGGGCAGCGTTTCACCATAATTCACCAGTTCTTAGCTAATGGGCTGTACTGTAGTAACTGAAATGTATTATTATATATTAAAATCTGTTTCCAATAGTAACCAATAGCTCTAAACCATGACTTTTTTATTATTATCTAGATATTTGAACAAAAACAGTGTAAAGGGCTGACCTGAAACATTGGCAGTCTGGAGTTTTTAGGCAAACACAATGTGAATATGCAGTACAGTAATCAGAAACTCACCCATATGCTCGCAGGGACAGCTTCCTGAGCTGACTCTCTGCCCACTGTCTGATCCATTCACAGGGGAACTCAATACCACAAGTGTCCTGAGGAGAGGGAAAGAGAGAGGGAATCAATATAGATCCAGATCATGTCCTAATGCCTGCCCCTGGCCAAAACTAGTCACACAGTTCAGTGGGGAATCTTTCCCCATCCTGATGGTTTCTCTGCATCTGTACAGGCGAGCACACGCAGTGTCAGCTCACACACATAGCCAGCAGACACAATGAGAGAAAGAGAAGCTCCATGTTGGCAAGACAACAGTGACATTTTTATGAAATAATCAGCATCTGAAAGGAGGGCAAGTTCTCTTATTACCCCGAATGTTTGGAACTGGGGGTATGAAAGTGGTTTTGGTATTGTGTGATTCACTGTATCATACAAAATACAAACCAATAATAAAAGAATCGTCAACCCTTGTCATAATAATTAAATGTATTATTTCTAAAGCCACTTTTTACATCATTCATCCATGTTCACAACTCAAACCATTTCAACACAAGTCACCATATATGGGCACTCAACGAGAACTATACGACAATCTTTTCGACATCAGATCACATTTTCTATTGGCATCCTTGATCACAGTTGATTCTTTCAGCTAGCAGTGAATCGGCTGTGTATTAACCTCAGCAGAGGGACATGAACTGAATTTGGCAGTGCTAAAGGTCTTTGAATCTGTGGCAGGGAGCGTCACACTGGCTCTAGATCAGCAGTTATTTGACCTGATGTGGACTTCAGCTCAGTGCGCGTCCCCTGGGGTTGCTCAGCAGGAGGATGTGGTCAGGACACCAAAGTCTATGGTAATGTCTTGAAATATAAAATGACTAAAAAATATAAAATAAAATTTTAACAACTTTACAGTTCAAATAATACAAGTTTTGACAAAAAAAAAAGGTTTATAAAATGACAAACCTTACATTTCAGCCAAATAAATTATGTATCTTTAATATATTAAAAATGTATATGAAAATCTATGAATTTAAAATGCATGAGGCCCTTTAAAACGCGAAAAGCCCTGTGTGGTCGCACACATTGAACAGCCCTTGCGTCGGTTCTGGCACCAATTTACTATACCATAATATCTAAAACAATTGTTTACAGTGAATTTCTGACATCTAATATTCAGCTATTTTTTACAGAAAATTTAACAGGAAATTCATACAGTGTTAAGGACACACATTTTTTCTTGATACCATACAGAATATCAGCTGATAATAAATATTTTTTTTCAATTCACTGTTATCAGTCACTACTGAGTATTTAACTGCACATGCTCATTTTCCCTATTTTTACATTTAGATTACCTTTGCTGTCATCTAAAACTCTATTAATAATCTTGAGCAAATCTCAAAGTGAATATCCATTTTTCATACTGTACAATATAATGTTATGATGCCTAAAATCACTTAAAATGACTGATTCTAGCCTTTTGTTTTATTAAATCAAAATCAAAAAGTGTGTTGAATTTTAATTATCATTTTGTCGTCTTAGCCAGAAATTTTAATATTGGTGCATCCCAAGTCTATTCTTGAAAATAAGGGTTCCAAAAGGGGGTTTTCACAGCAATGCCAAAGAACCACCATTTCCCCAAAGAACCTTTCAGTGAATCATACAGTTCCCATATTTTACAAGCATGCACAAATGAACAGGCAAAAAAACTAATAAATAAATAAAAATCAAGGATTCAAAATCATCTTTGATCTGTCTTGTCATACATTTTTTCCAACTTTTCCTTCCCTGCAGCTGTTACAAGTTACATGACTAGAACCAGAAAGCATTTTCATAATCTAGCCACACATTTACACACGTACCCTTTGCCTTTCTTTTGAACTAAGATTATAGTGGATAAACATTTGCAACAAATGCCTTTCCCATAATGCACATGAGACCATACCTCCTGTTCGGGCAGTTGCAAGAGAACTGACAGTATGTTCACCAAGTTTATGTTACAGATTAAATTAAGTACTCACCAAATTGACATGTTTATATAAAAATGAATGAAAACATGATCATACAACAATATGCACTAAAAGTGATTCAAATGCCACCGTGAATTAGTGTGCATAGTTTCATGTCAATTTTTTGAGCATAGCCTCTGCTTTTCAGTGTCATTTCAGATGTTTGCATCAGAAATAACAGTGTTGTTTTGGTTGCCCTGTATCAACACTGATCATTAATTCAGTCGCTCTGTTGCATAACCATGGGCTGAGGGAGAAACAAGTGTAGGATGGAGAAAAAGAAAAGAGAAACAGAAGGACAAGGGTAAACATCAAGCTCTTACAGGTTTATAAAGCACACAGACACAGGAGAAAATGAATAAACAACATCATGGACCCTCTATTAGCGGCACAAGAGGGACTTTTGACAAGTGTTTGCCTGTCAAGTGCAATACAGTTTAATGTCTGTCACCCCTTTCCACTTCCCAGCAGAACTCTCCATTCACTCAACATATTCAACAGCAATGAAACCAGAGACTGTACAGTATAAGGCAGAGACGGTCCCCTCATACATTTATGAATGGGACAAATGGTTATATTGTCGGAAGTCCTGTTTTCTAGTTGAAAGGGACAATTACATTTTTGAGAGACACCACAGCGCTCAGTATGGTGGCTCACTAAGGTGGCTCACTAAGACTGCGTTTATTTGTGGTCAAAATCGCAAGTGTGTGGGTATCACTTCCGGTTGTGGGTACGCTGTGTGCGTCTGGCTGCCGCTCCACGCTGGGCTGTTTGTTTGTTTGTTTGTGACGATCTATGTTTGCGTTTTGTCTGGTTCTTTTTCGTTTTTGGACTACCGTCTTGGACTACTTTCGTTTTGGACTACTGGACTACTGTTCGGACTATTGTTGGATCTGCTGTGAATCCCTCTGGTTTCTTGGATACTACTTGGATACTACTCTGTGGTCTGTTTTTTACTACCTTGTTTCAACGAGGCATGCTTTGTTGCCGCCGGGAACTTTTTGGTTGTCGGTTTACTGCGAGCCCTCTACCTCTTCGATCCTCCATCTATTGGACTGACTGTCAGGTGAGTTAACACTCTTCTTGCCAGTTGGTCTACTGGCTTACTGTCTGGTCGGGTAGCCTTCCTCTCAGTGAACTTTTGTAGATGCTGCGATGATTGTGGTTCTGGCTAACGTGGTTTTGCTGATGGCTGGCGTTCCTATGGCAATTGCCAACACGTCAATAGCTCTAAGGCTCATTATTATTTTTTTGGTCACTATTGGATCTAACTCCAACATGGAAATTGGATATACGCCCTGCGAGCTAAAGGCTCTAAATGGGCACCTGCATCTCGACTCCGCGACGTACGAACACTGCCGTACACTTGCTATCATTCGTCGCCCGCGTTATTTACATCGCTCGTCTAGAAGGACTTTCAGTATTCATCAGCTATCGTCTACTGTGATCCCGTGCGTCTGGTCTAGCAGCAGGGCTCTGAGTAAGCTGAAACGTTCTCAAAGGAACTGTCGAACACCGCGAACACTTGTCAACACTACTAGGATTGACTCAATGGACGAAAGGCGCTATATAAATTAAACATATTATTATTATTTGATCAAAAATACCATAAAAAGGTTATACTGTGAAATATTAATACATTTTTAACATTTAATAACTGTTATTTAAAAATATTGTGAAATGTATTTTATTCTTGCGATGACAAAGCAACTTTTCTTCATTGCTCCAGTATTCAGCATCACATGATCATTCAGAAATTATTCTAATATGCCGATTTGCTGCATTTCTATTTATTATCAATGTTGATGTTCTGCTGCTTAATATTTTTGCATTTTTTTCAGGATTGTGGATAAATCGTTATTTCAAACTGAAATTTTTGGTAATCATTGCTGAATAAAAGTGTTAATTTCTTTCTTAAAGGAAAGGAAAGGAAAGGAAAGGAAAGGAAAGGAAAGGAAAGGAAAGACTTTTGAATGGTACATTTGCTGGACGGGCCTGAAAAATATAGTTTGCTTATGATTTAGGCTTAATAAACAATTTCTGATTCTAAGAATGCATCAATATTATATCGATATAAGTCTGGACGATTACCAATAAGACAATTATTATAGACAGTTATGACAAATAACCAATAAAAGGCCAATAATACAATTCTAAACTATTTTGTCCAAATAAATAAAATAAATAAAGCACTAAAAACTAAAATCTTTCTAGTGGTTAAACGGATCATTGTTGATCCGCGATCCGTACGGACCAAGCCCCATGGTTCGGCATGCATGCGATCCCCGGATTAATTGCAAAATTTAACCATAATAGAGTATAAGTTTATAATTTGTTCGTATTTACACAAGCAAGCGAATTTTAAACAATTCCAGAGAGAAAAGGCGAAGGGAACTTATCTGAAAACAAGTCTCTTAATATATCATTTTGCTTTAAGAAATGTTTATTTATGCATCTAAGGATGTGAAATGTATGGTGTAAAATATTCTTACTGGAAAATAAGAAAAATACTGATTAAGAAAGGTTTATTTGCAGTGTAGGACAGTTGTTCAAAACTATGTGTGTAATAATGTTTAATAATGCCTTATCATTGCTGATTAAATTAAATGAAAGCCAACTGAACTGCCATGCACATGACAATATGATCATATGAGTGTTTTCATGGGGAAAATGGACAAAATAGGTCAAAATTACCGTATAAAAAAAATTAAAGGTTCTTTGTGAGGAAAATGTACATGAATCTAATTTGCTGAGCTCAAAACCTACAGAGACAAAAATCAAAACAATCATGCCACTGCTTGAAGCAAATGTGATCATAGTGACCACAGAGACTGCAATGAATTATGTTTAAAAAAAATGCATATTGCATAACAGACTTATTTTTGTCTCAGTTAACCATGTTATATATGCCATTTTTATCTCCTTACACCATCAACTGTTATTGTTAGGTAACCATTTATCATAAATGATGTTTTTACAGCACAAACTTGCCTGTTAAAACATGCATAAAGATGTCATGAACCAGTTATGAACCAAGCAATATTATTTAACTTCGGCACATTAAAGTTAAAAGTTGGTGGTGATGATCACCTGACATAAAAAAAGATAAATGAGCATGTCTCATCCTGTCTCCTTGGTTTCAAAGAAACTGCAGACTGGGGGAAGGTAATGCTGTCTAAAGAGAATAACAATGTGAACACAAAAGTCTGTTACATGCCAAGACAAGTTCAGATAATACACAAGTACTTGAAGACATGGGAGCGCAGGATCTTTTTACTTCCAACCAGTTCATTTATTATAAGTCCTTGAGCTCAGAAAAGGAAGGGGAACAGATACATAGATTTACTGTCAGTGGTAAGGGTTTAACAGGACATCTGCACGGGCAAGTTTTAGAGAGTGGGTGTGTGAATGTGTGCTAAAATATGTGTTCATACACACACACACACATACACACAACTCCAGTCCTTCAATTAATGTTTTGTGAAGTGAAAAGCTGCATGTAAGAAACCAATCCATCATTAAAATGTTTTTTTTACTTCAAACCTTTACTTACGGCTAAAATAGTCCATAATCTGTAATAACACTTCCTCCGGTGAAAAAGTTATCTTGCCTGAATCAGGGGTGAAATATGCTCAGACCATGTACTGTTTACAAGTGAAAACAGTCCAAAGCAGTTTTAAACAAATATGTCTGTGGATTTTGATGTGAGGAGATTAACTTTTTCACTGGAGGAAGCATTATTATGGATTATATTTTGGCCAGAAGCAACAGTTTAAAGTTAAAACGCCTTGTTGGATTTGATTTATACATAGGGTTTCCACCTTCAGCGAGGCAAAATAAGGGACACCCATTCAAAAAAAAAAAAAAAAAAACAAGGACACAAAAAATCTGTGAGGAACTCACAGCTCAACAATAAACCATGAGAAAACATGCTCAAGTGTGTAAACTTGCAACAGAACACATTTATATTGTTATTTTTAATTTGATTATTTTATTTATAATTATTATTTATTATTAGTCTTTTTTTTTACAGTTCTGCAGCTGTTACCTGGATGGGATGAATTTCTATTTTTTTATTCAGTTGCTTAAATTAAGACTACATTATTATGTAATTATTTGTTCCATTTTTATCTAAATAATTTAGCACTTTTTTAAATGCCAAATTGTATATGACAAATATGATTTATTAAGTAGTATATTTATGATTAATATAAATGACAAATTAATAAATAGAGCCTAACATTAATTATAATCTGTTAATTCATCTGTCTAATAATGTCTAAGAATATAATAATTATGTCCACCAAGCTCTGATAATGTATGGAATATTATATTAACAGACTATCCTAATTTTAATAAAACAATAGGCCGATACCTTTAGAAGCACGGATGTGTCTGTCACTTTAAAGGTATGGTTCACCCAAAAATAAAAATTGTCATAATTTACTCAGGTTGTTCTAAACCTGCATAAAGTTCTTTCTTCTGTTGAACACAAAAGATAGACTACTTTGAAGAATGTGGGTAACTAAACAGCTGCTGGTCCCCAGTAACTTCCATAGTAGGGAAAAAAATATACTATCGGAGTCATTGGGGACCAGAAAATGTTTGGTTACCCACATTCTTCAAAGTATCTTCTTTTATGTTCAACAGAAGAAAGAAATTATTACAGGTTTGGAACAACTTGTGGGTGTGTAAACAATGACAGAATTTTCATTTTTGGGTGAACTATCCCTTTAAGTCCACCGTGAGCAACTGAGATCTAGTTCTAAAATGAGAACTTCTCTGCAAACTGCATGTTCATCATTAGTTACTGGACAGACCCGTTGATAACTTTCCCATTCAGCCCTACATCTGGAGAGCCTCTTGTGTTCAAACGTGAGGCACGCAGGTTTACCGCATGCTGCGTTCTGTGTGAAAGAGCCTTAACGGTGCGCGTTCTGGAGACTCCATCGCTACAGAAACATAGACGCCAAAATGCAATCACGCACAAATGAGCTTCTCTAATACTTATTATGAAATTTATTTCATTATAATTGCTATTAGTATTATCCACCCTGCAAAATCCTTGGCCTTTGTAAAACACGGACAAATCGCATAATTTTACCTTTAAATACGGGACGATTCCGTATTTTAGGGGATGGCTGGCAACCCTATTTGTACATGTAGCTTTTCACTTCACAACATGTTAATTGCTGAACTAGAGTCGTGTGGGTTATTTGTGGATTATTATGATGCTTTTATCTGCTGTTTGGACTCTCATTCTGACGGCACCCATTCACTGCGGAGGATCCATTGGTGAGAAAGTGATGTAATGTGATGGGGCAGTAGTGGCCTATATGGTTAGAAAGTTGGACTTGTAACCCAAAAGGTTGTGGGTTCGAGTTTCAGGTCCGGCAGGAATTGTCGGTGGGAGGAGTGAATAATAACCAGCGCTCTCTTCCACCCTCAATACCACGACTGAGGTGAAACCCTTGAGCAAGGCACCGAACCCCCAACTGCTACCTGGGCGCCACAGCAAAAATGGCTGCCCACTGCTCCAGGTGTGTGTATAGGCTCTCACTATTCACTGCTGTGTGTGCATTTGGATGGGATAAATGCAGAGCACAAATTCAGAGTATGGGACAACTTGGCTACATGTCACGTCACTTTCACTTCAATGCTAAATCCAAACCTCATTTATATCTTGGATGGCCTGAGGGTAAATTTTCAGCAGATTTTTATTTCTGGGTGAACGATTCCTTTAAACTAAAATATATATCAAAATATATATAAAAAAAAAATATATATATATATATAAATACATAAAAATATATATATAAAATAAAAGCTCATTCAAAATATTAATAAAATATAATAGTATAAATGTATTTTAAAATAACACTGTCAGTGTAATACAACTGTCCTGATATAATAACTGTCTTTTCAAATCATCAGATAATCATCAGATAATATCAGATAATGACCTTGCTATAACACGGCAGGGTTAGTTCAGGTTGTAAAATATCATGTTGTGCAAAACAAATTGATATTTGTGAATTAATAATTTATGATATTTATGGCCCATCAGGCAGTGCTAAACTGTTCTTTATTTGGCTTTCCCCCGACACACACACACACACACACACACACAAGCACCAGAGCTGTGTGAAACTTGAGACTTTATCCTAACCGTATAAACGAAGCTTCCTGTTTCTCTGTATTTTACACTCTCTCACTGTCACTGCATGTGGGAGGAACAGTTGGTGTACGACTTCACCCTGAATAGACAAGTTTATCATCCAGTTTTAGCAGAGAGTCAGTTATTTTCCAGTTCGCTGGAAGTCCAAGACATTTCACTCCCCTATCCTCATGCCAGACATATTCAAAAAAAAAAAAAAAGTAAACACCTGTTTCCCTCCAAAAAGATCAATATCTCAATATGGTGCACAGCTCTTCCCAGTTAAACTATTTTTGACAATCTGGTGTCTACTAGACAGACGGTTAGAACATATGACCTCATGAACGATGTTGTTCCAGTTTGGCACCTCTAAGTATTCAAAACATTCAGAGGTATTAGAGCTGGCCTTTCATATGTACACAGTTAATTCTTTGAAGAGAGAGAGACATGTTCTTTCCTGCCTCCAGAAATTACTCATGTGTGCTTATGAAATCTTGTGTGGGTGAGAGATGTGGAGCACTGGCACTGAACAAGGTGTCATGCAGTGACATTCTTTCAAGAGAAGAATAAAAGGTGTTTTTAGATCTAAACACTGATCTTTTGCAACACTGACACTTGTTTTGGTACGAGCACCTTCACAAGTGTACTTCTTTAGAAAAAAATATATTATCTATTTACCTCGATACATTTATGCATAAAACAAGCATTTAAAGAAAGAAAGAAAGAAATTTTACAAACTGTTTTTAAGGGCTGTTAAAGATAATATGTGAATTTAAGATATCAATATAAACATAAAACAACTATTTTTTTCTGCATTTACCTATATACACACACACACACACAGTATTTTAGGATTTTAGGAAGACTATACCAAACATAATCCTGCTTGGGAAACTTGAAACTTGTCTTTAAACAAGTTTGACCACATGTTTGACACTGATTGGTGTCTGCTGGACATGACCTTAAACCAGTTCAGGAAACACACTACCTGATTTTGACAATATAGTTTTGCATATCAGATCTTCCAACATGGTGAGTGCTCTGGAGGTCTCAGATACACCAGTGATGGGGTCTAAGATCAGCTGTCACCACAGGTTCATGAGGGTCACCACAAGAATCTTTTAAAAAAATATCTAGAAATGGAATGGTTTTGTACTGTCTCCATCTGTCAGGGCTCATTCAGAGAGGAGAGCATATCAGTAAATATTTCATGAAAATGACATAAAGCGTATATTTCCCAGATACACTGGGCTCTAAAACTTCTTTTGGACAGATTCCAGAGGCTTCTAGGCTTCCAGGGAGTCTTTGACTGTACCAGGAGCCAGACAACAGAGATCAATCAGAGACAAGAGTCTAGATGCTTGATGACATCTAATCACTTTTCCAAAGACAATCCAAGCCTAGCAAAGCAGAAATATGATCATAGAAATAAATGGTTAATGGCCATCTTTGCATTCTTCAAATCAAAGAAGGCCATTTCTTCATCTTTTCTTACTCTTATTAGAAGTAGTAGTATGGAACTATTTTACTTCAGAAAAATCATCAGTTATCAGCAGGCCCGTGTGGAATCTGCTACAAGAAAGCTAATTATCCGTCGCCCTTTGCAAGTGTGTCATGAAATACTCTGAGGATGCTAATTACATGATGCTCCCTTCCTGTCTAATTGGACTGCTCGTTTTGACAGAATAAATCAAGGGAGTCAAGGTTCGTCTGGTTACCATGGCTCCATTAGCCCCTGCTGGTTGACATCAGAACTACACCATCTGGCTGTAATGAGCATAATATGCAGTTAGAAGACAAGCTCGTCCAACATTGACTAAAAAAACTAAAACCAAAGACATTTTCTCTGTAATATAGTATATTTATTGTACTGCACGTTTAGTTTCTTTTTTGCCAAACTCCTGTTTTTGTTGTTATTTTATTTAGCTAAACAATTGTTAATTGCAGTTCTTATCTTTGTAATGACTTCAGTTAATGATAATAACCTTATGATTCATCATTACAGCTCTGTTTCATTTTCAGTGCTGCTGTTGCCAACAGTCTTGGGTCGTTTAATCAGATGAGCTCGCTTTCACTCTATCCAACCTACACACCCTTCAGTTAACTCCAGATTCAGCTCCCCCTCCATCATTCCCTCCTCTGTCTTTTTTCAATCAGTCTCCCACACACCTTTATCCAAAACAGCTAAGGTCAAAGGCCACTGGTGGAGGTCTCTGATTTAACCCACTATCATTATATTTTCCTTTCTCTCACACAACATGTGGTAAGACTGCTGGTACCTGCACCTGTTTTTTACTAATTGTTTTGTTTCATTGTCATTGCTAAAATGTATTTGAATTTAGTGTACATTTTTCCCATTAAAATAAATACTTCTTATGACTCCTAAACTAATTTTAAAATAAAAATGGCACAAATTAATTTTAGTTTCTGATGCATGATATATTATAAAATGTGAAAGTTTTAAGTTACCTGCATAAAACATGAAAATGCCACTAGATAGCAATACACTTGACCGTGCTGAAAAATTATTTAACACTGTTAATCATTTTTAAATAATAATATTCCATGATGGTTAAATGAGACTAAATGACACACTAACTTTGGAAGCCCTAAAATACTTTTTTTTTTTTTTAAATAAGTAAATAATAAATAACAAAAACAAAAAAAACCTCTGGTAAAACTGGACAAAATCGAACCAGAGTTAAAGAGAACTTAAAACTAAGCTAAAATAATAACCTTGCAATGATTCAATGGGAATTAGGCCTAAAAATGTAATGCATTAATTTGGTATGATTAAAATAATTAATACAAAAATTAATTAATACAATTATTATTACTATTATTGTTGTTGTTGTTGTTTAAAACCATGTAAAAACAAACAAAAAAGACAACATTTCATGTAAAAACAGCTTAAGAAAGGAACAAAATAGAGTAGAACGTAGGATTGAGAAACATTTTTCAAAATTGGATAACTATTAATTTGACGTGGTGTAATAAAAATACTACATCCGTGGCATGAGATACTGAAAAACAGTGATATACGACAGAAGAGTACTACTGATAAGCTTATGTTCAATGATATGGAAATAAAACAGACAACACATTGAATATTAAAAATACTTTGTGTAATGCTGATTCAATGATTTCACAATATCTATGATTTTTTCTTCATTTGGGGGCTCAACAAATATTGGTACATGCAATTAAGTGCAATTTTTTAAAATAATTTGACAGTAATATTAGACACAATGTGTCTAAAGTCATTAGAACTAAGAGAAAGAGTAAGAGCTGTTTCTCATAGATAATGGCTGTGATTTATTACTCCTCTGCACAATTATACCCGAAATCTAACTTTCAAAGGAAGGCATATCACTTAAGGCCTCTAAGTGGTCAGCGTGCATAAGAGAGTGGGTCAGAAAGTGCTGTGAGTGATGCTGGAGGAGGAGATGTCCTTCCTTTTGAATTATTCACTTCATCACTGTAATGCAACTCCCTTCACATCGAGAGTTCTTATTTCAAGAGTGCATTTACTCTCTACTGCTCCAGATGTGGCTGAGAGCTTGAGTTTGAAAAATATGACCAATGGGATTCCTACATATGTGTGTGTGTGTGTGTGTGTGTGTGTGTGTGTGTGTGTGTGTGTGTGTGTGTGT
>NW_015547683.1:32931-51003 GCF_001515605.1 Sinocyclocheilus anshuiensis
AAAAAAAAAAAAGTAAACACCTGTTTCCCTCCAAAAAGATCAATATCTCAATATGGTGCACAGCTCTTCCCAGTTAAACTATTTTTGACAATCTGGTGTCTACTAGACAGACGGTTAGAACATATGACCTCATGAACGATGTTGTTCCAGTTTGGCACCTCTAAGTATTCAAAACATTCAGAGGTATTAGAGCTGGCCTTTCATATGTACACGGTTAATTCTTTGAAGAGAGAGAGACATGTTCTTTCCTGCCTCCAGAAATTACTCATGTGTGCTTATGAAATCTTGTGTGGGTGAGAGATGTGGAGCACTGGCACTGAACAAGGTGTCATGCAGTGACATTCTTTCAAGAGAAGAATAAAAGGTGTTTTTAGATCTAAACACTGATCTTTTGCAACACTGACACTTGTTTTGGTACGAGCACCTTCACAAGTGTACTTCTTTAGAAAAAAATATATTATCTATTTACCTCGATACATTTATGCATAAAACAAGCATTTAAAGAAAGAAAGAAAGAAATTTTACAAACTGTTTTTAAGGGCTGTTAAAGATAATATGTGAATTTAAGATATCAATATAAACATAAAACAACTATTTTTTTCTGCATTTACCTATATACACACACACACACACAGTATTTTAGGATTTTAGGAAGACTATACCAAACATAATCCTGCTTGGGAAACTTGAAACTTGTCTTTAAACAAGTTTGACCACATGTTTGACACTGATTGGTGTCTGCTGGACATGACCTTAAACCAGTTCAGGAAACACACTACCTGATTTTGACAATATAGTTTTGCATATCAGATCTTCCAACATGGTGAGTGCTCTGGAGGTCTCAGATACACCAGTGATGGGGTCTAAGATCAGCTGTCACCACAGGTTCATGAGGGTCACCACAAGAATCTTTTAAAAAAATATCTAGAAATGGAATGGTTTTGTACTGTCTCCATCTGTCAGGGCTCATTCAGAGAGGAGAGCATATTAGTAAATATTTCATGAAAATGACATAAAGCGTATATTTCCCAGATACACTGGGCTCTAAAACTTCTTTTGGACAGATTCCAGAGGCTTCTAGGCTTCCAGGGAGTCTTTGACTGTACCAGGAGCCAGACAACAGAGATCAATCAGAGACAAGAGTCTAGATGCTTGATGACATCTAATCACTTTTCCAAAGACAATCCAAGCCTAGCAAAGCAGAAATATGATCATAGAAATAAATGGTTAATGGCCATCTTTGCATTCTTCAAATCAAAGAAGGCCATTTCTTCATCTTTTCTTACTCTTATTAGAAGTAGTAGTATGGAACTATTTTACTTCAGAAAAATCATCAGTTATCAGCAGGCCCGTGTGGAATCTGCTACAAGAAAGCTAATTATCCGTCGCCCTTTGCAAGTGTGTCATGAAATACTCTGAGGATGCTAATTACATGATGCTCCCTTCCTGTCTAATTGGACTGCTCGTTTTGACAGAATAAATCAAGGGAGTCAAGGTTCGTCTGGTTACCATGGCTCCATTAGCCCCTGCTGGTTGACATCAGAACTACACCATCTGGCTGTAATGAGCATAATATGCAGTTAGAAGACAAGCTCGTCCAACATTGACTAAAAAAACTAAAACCAAAGACATTTTCTCTGTAATATAGTATATTTATTGTACTGCACGTTTAGTTTCTTTTTTGCCAAACTCCTGTTTTTGTTGTTATTTTATTTAGCTAAACAATTGTTAATTGCAGTTCTTATCTTTGTAATGACTTCAGTTAATGATAATAACCTTATGATTCATCATTACAGCTCTGTTTCATTTTCAGTGCTGCTGTTGCCAACAGTCTTGGGTCGTTTAATCAGATGAGCTCGCTTTCACTCTATCCAACCTACACACCCTTCAGTTAACTCCAGATTCAGCTCCCCCTCCATCATTCCCTCCTCTGCCTTTATTCCTGCATTTCAATCAGTCTCCTACACACCTTTATCCAAAACAGCTAAGGTCAAAGACCACCGGTGGAGGTCTCTGATTTAACCCACCAATCATTATTTTCCTTTCCCTCACAAAACATGTGGTAAGACTGAGGGTCAAAGTCAGCTGGCACCTGTTTTTTACTAATTGTTCTGTAGCATTGTCAAATGTATTTGAATTTAGTTTCTGTTTTCCCCAGTAAATTAACTGGGAAAATCTGAAACTAAATTCACATACATTTTCATGACTCCAAAACTCATTTTGAAATAAAAATAAAATAAATTAAAAGTTTTATATCCCACCTGCATAAAACATGAAAATGCCAGATAGCAATACACTTGACTGTGCTGAAAAATTATTTAGCACAGTTAAACATTGATACATTAACTTTGGAAGCCCTAATATATATATATATATATATATATATTCAATTCAATTTATGCATTTAGCAGACGCTTTTATCCAAAGCAACTTACAGTGCATTCGGGCTATACATTTTTTATCAGTATGTGTGTTCCCTGGGAATTGAACCCACGACCTTTCCGCTGCTACCACTGAGCCACAGGAACATATATATATTATAATAATAATAAAATAAAATAAACACTGGTAAAACTGAACAAAATCTAACCAGAGTGAAAGAGAACTAAAAACTAAGCTAAAATAATTACCTTGCACAGATTATGGGAATTAGGCCTAAACATGTAATACATTCATTTGGTATGATTAAAATAATGAATAAAAAACACTACAACAATAATAATAATAATTATTATTATTATTTAAAAAATGTAAAGAAAAAAAGGCAACGTTCTTGCATGTAAAAACAGCTTAATGGAAAGGAACAAAACAGAACGTAGGATTGAGACACATTTTTCAAAATTGAACAACTATTAATTTGACTTGGTGTCATAAAAATATTACAGCCATGGCATGAGATGCTGAAAAACAGTGATATGCGACAGAACAGCACTACTGGTAAGCTTATGTTCAACGATATGGAAATAAAACAGACAGCACATTGAATATTAAAAATACTTTGTGTAATGCTGATTCAATGATTTCACAATACCTATGATTTTTCGTCATTTGGGGGCTCAACAAATATTGCTACATGGAATTAACTGCATTTTTTTTTTTTAATAATTTGACCGTAATATTAGACACAAAGGGCCCTAGCATACACCCGGCGCAATGCGGCACCAGGCGCGACACGCGTGTTTTTTGCTATAGTTTCAGCCCGACGCAGTTGTCATTTTCACGTCCTGCGCCACGTTGTTTAAACAGCAAATGCATTTGCTCCCATTTGTGCGCTCATGGGCGTGCTGGTCTGACAACAAGGTGTGTTCAGGTGCATTGCTGGCGTGTTGCTATTTTGAGGCAACTGAAGTAGACTGCGCCATTGACCAACAAAAACCTGGTCTAAAGTCTGGCGCAATTTATTAATTTGTTTTTGTTATGTAAAGAGCGTGTTAGTAATATATAACTATATATAAAATATAGTTTTATACCCATAAAATGGGCGTGTCCATTTGTAAAGTCTATGGGTCTAGCTTCCGGTCTCATCCACGTCCAGCTTGTTTGTTTTGCTGCTTGATATTTAAAATTGGTGTGTCTTATCATATTATTTTAATGTATTATCTTAATTATGAATACACTGGTTTGTAGTGCAAACAGTTTTACCGTTTACTGCACATTGTAATGCTTCTCGTTATTTACCTATAGCGGCTAATGAACCGGAAGTCTCACCCATAGGCTTACTTCCGCGTTGAAGAACAAGGTGGATAGGCGGGTGCACATTACTTATTACACACAGGGACACGCAGCAGCACACAAACATTTTCAAAAATGAAAAATTAAAGGATTAAAATGTAAAATATTATTATTGTGTACATAAATATAAAAATGCCTACATGTCATAATGGATAGTCTTTGCATGTGTCAGAATTACGCACACGAGCAGATCCGTTCCCTCACTAGAGAAGCGCGCCGACCATTTTTCCTGTCCTTAAACTAACAAAAGTGGATTCGGACATGCCCTAAGCGAAATTGCACTGTGCGCTTTGGACCATGCGCTTAGATCGTTAAAATAGGGCCCAAAGTGTATCAAAGTCATCAGAACTAAGAGAAAAAATAAGAGCCGTTTCTCATAGATAATGGCTGTGATTTATTACTCATCTGCACAATTATACCCAAAATCTAACTTTCAAAGGAAGGCGTATTACTTAAGCACTCTAAGTGGTCGGCGTGCATCAGAGAGTGGGTCAGAAAGTGCTGTGTGGGTGTTGGAGAGGACTCTGAGTGATGCTGGAGGAGGAGATGTCCTTCATCACTGTAATGCATCTCCCTTCATGTTTAGAGTTCTTATTTCAAGAGTGCATTTGCTCTCTACTGCTCCAGATGTGGCTGAGAGCTTCAGTTTGAAAAATGTGACCAGTGGGATTCCCGCATGTGTGCTGCTCTCAGTCCAATTTAAGAATTAATATAAAAATACTGCTAAAATGTTTCTCCTTCTGTGACCTACTTTATGTACAATTCAATTACTTTGCTCAGAACTCAGATCTCAGATCATCCAGCACAAGATAAGTGCACTGTTGTATATTGGGTGTATATTAAAGAAGCTAATGCCCGGGATTTGAAACCATCAATAATGGCCTACAAAAGCCTTCATTTACTGTTGCCATGGAGACTTGTAGGTGCATGTTGAATACATAATGCATTTTAGGATGAAAGTGTCCAATCCCAAAAGATTTTCTGTATGCTAAATAAGGTCTTATTGGTGGATTCTTTATGCCAACTGACCCTCCGTTAAACTCAGCCTCCTCAGTTAGACAAGCTTGAGAACTTCTTATAGATTTCAGTTAATAGAATAATTTTCAGTCAAAAGTGCTTATAACGTGGTAAAAATTGGTAGGATATTCATACATGGGCTGGAATGATGTGCAACTTTGCAAAGTATTTTATCAGCCGTTCTTTCTTTAAAGGAAAGGTGAACTAACATGAAACAACAATAGCAATTATTTACAGCATGTATTAATTTAGGTTAATGTTAATAAATATACTATTGTTTTGTTTTTTTTTAATTCATGTTTGTACACCTGTAAATCTTGTTTCCACCACAAAATCAAAAAAGGTAATTGCGGCTTTATATCTCAAAATATCGCAAGTCTGACTTTTCCTCTCACAATTCTGAGTGTATGTTCAATTGCCTGTTATATTTTTTTTTATTCTGTAGAGGAAACAAACTTCGTTGTACAAAATACATTAATTATCATTAGTACATTAATTATCATGTAGAAATTCACTTTACCTAGATAAATAAATGCTCTAAAATTGACTGTTCTTTGTTTGTTCATGAAACCTAATTAAAGTTAACTAATTGGGCCTTTTTGTAAAGTCAAGTGAAACCAGAAAAGTCTAATTTGATAGCAAAAACAATTGAAAACTTAAGCAAGTGAACACAGTTTGACCATTAAAGGGATAGTTCACCCAAAAATCATGCTGTCATCATTTACTCACTCTCATGGCATTCCAAACCTGTAGGACTTTCACAAATGAAGATATTTAGAAGAATGTTGATAACCAAACAGTTTTGTTTACCATTGACTTCCACTGTATTTTTTGTCCATACAATGGAAGTTAATAGGAACCAAAACTATTTGGTTATCAACATTCTTTATAATATTTTCTTTTATGTTCAACAGAAGAAAGTCATGTAGGTTTGGAACGACATGAGGTGAGTAAATAGTTACATCATTTTCATTTTTGGATAGACTATCCCTTTAAGGGATGGAAAATATAATGAATACAATATAAAAATTGAACTTCTGTACTTAAATGCTTTTGATCAATGTGTATCTGTGTGTTTGTTCCCTCACCAGTCACTCCTTGAAAAAAAAAACATTTCTCAAAATATCTCCTTTTATTTTCTACAGAAGAAAGTCATACAGGTTTAGAATGACATCAGGGTGAGTAAATGATGACTTTTTTATTCTGTGTAATCTATCTCTTTAAGTTCTGACTGTCAGATATTTTGGGGTGCAGTGCTGCAGTGTGACTGCTCCTGTGAAGGCCATCTAATAGAAGCATATTTGGTGTGATAAACACTTCCAAAACAGAGTAAAACAATTCAGGCTGGTGGACAGCACTGTTTAAAAAAAGTAACTGCTGCATCATGGAGCCAAAAAAAACTAATAACCCATTGCCTTTTAAACCAGTTACTGATTACACACAAATTGCAAGCTAATGAAACAAAATTAACAGGGGCACATTGTTCGATGTGTAAAGCTTGGGACACGGTGACGGGCTTTGCTCCAGATGGTCATTGTGCTCAGATTTTTTTTTGGGATGATAATATCACATCTGCTGATGGACAGGGACAGAGAGAGAGGGGCCTAACAAGACTTCCCCCACAGACCCTTAGCAGCGGCACACAATATACCACCAATTAAGTCTCGCTGACTAGATGATGGACGAATCCACAAGACAACATTAAACATCCAATGTTTTTTTTAAACATGCATGATGACATTATTACACACACAGATTGGAGAAATGGAGAAAAAATTTCAGATTGCCTATTTAGAGCAATACATAGGAAAATAAATAAACATTTCTATGCATTTCAGCTCAAAAGCCTGCTTATTAATCATCTGCAAATACTTAACCGAGCCTCATTTTGCATGTAACAGATCATTCAATTGTGCAAAAAAAAACGCATGAATTCATAGTGCAATTAAGTTACTATCAGTTCAGCTAATTATCACGTGTTCATACAGAGTGCTGGGAGAAAGCAGCAATATAATGATCTTATGGCACATAGCCGACTGTGTGACTGAGAAACATTATTCCCACGGGACACCGAGGCCTGGCTGCTCTCCAGTACATATACTATATTCACACCAGCCACATACAACTCTATAGACAGGTCTGATCAGTCCCTAAAAGTGTAATAACGTTTCACTATTTCCTGGCAATCACCTGTCAGAACTGTGTCAGTGATTTTAGTGTTATTTTATTGAGTTACAGTGAGTGAGTGTCATGTTCCAAAACTTTTTTAGATTTTTTTTAAACTTTCATGATATCAGTATCAATTTGTTGCCGTTTTCGACTGTTTTTTTATTTTATTTTTTTATTGTGCAACCTTTGGTGGTAAACCTCATGACTGGTCAGTAAATTTCCCAGTATACAGGCATCAGTGACTATAATGTTGCAATCAAACACTAAAGGTGCTGTTTGCATGTGCAGTTACAGTCTCATTATTGTAATTTTCTATAGATCAATATCATCTAGATAAGGATTTATGGGACACTTATTTTATATATTAAAAAAATCAGAATCTTAACGGTGCAAATGTAAGTCTATGGGAGCCATCTGGCAGTCGCAGGTGTGGTAAAATGCAGCAGTGTACGCTTTGTTTAGACTGCAGTAAATCTTCTACGGTACAACAGCCCAAACCAAGTCTCGATGCATGCATGCAGTAATGGATTGGCCATGCGTTGGATAACGTCTGCTGGTCACACTTCTCATAGGACGTCTTTGTCCCGCATAGGTTGACAAACAAGTGGAACGTGTGAGGGGAACAAAACCACACACACATACACTCTCAAAAGAGGCCCACTGTCTGTGATAAAGGTCTTTCATGGCCAATTAAAGCAGCTCGACTTTCCACCTCAATAACATCTAAGCATCTATTAGTGGCAAGCCCCTCCCGCACACATGCTCTGTCGCGGCTCCCGCTGAGCTCAGCTCAGTGACTGTATGATTAGGTCATATCATTCTCTGAGAACAATGAAACAACAGCCGAGAGCATGAAGAGCCAAAGCCGGCTGTCTAATGTCTGCATTACCTACTCTCCAACAAACTGTAAATCATGTGTGCTACTGCTGGGTGATTACAATAGTGTCTGAACGAGCACCAGGGTTTCAAAGGTCAAAATCAGAAAATGAATCTCAAAAGATCTTCTCTAGTATAGGGCAAAGTGTCAGTTATTATATAGACATTAAATGTAATTCACAAATCATAAACTTCCAGCTAAACTCACAATAAAGATAATTTATTGGCATTTATGGTTCAGTGAAGAAGAATCTTTAACATCCATGGAAACTCTCTTAAAACATAATTTTTCCACTAAAAAAGATCCTTTTTATAAATGGAAAGTTCTATTGAAGTAAAGGTTCTTCATGGAACCATCAAATCCAGTAAATAGCCTTTATTTTTAAGAGTGTGTAGTGGAAAAGGGTTCTTCTGATTATTAAAATGTTCTTTTATGGCATCAATTTGGGGGGGAAAAAAACTTTTATAACATTTATTTTAAGAGCGTAGTTGATAGATTATTCTATAGGCCAAAAGCTGAGCCGGGACGTTTCAATCGATTTGATTTAACTTTGAAAGGGATGCCATATTTTGTATTTTATTTTTAAATGTCTGTTTGCTGATATCTCACCCATTTTATATACACTTTTCATACATCAGTAAAGATATTTATCATTTTCCCACTTGATAGGGAAACTTAGCTCACTTCATTAGTTTATACACTGTTCCAAAATCACAGCTCTGCCCCAAAAGAGTGGGCCGCTTTTCAGAAATAACATTTTAAGGCATCATGTGCGCAAAAAGTAGGCAGCAATACATGTATCCATGGATAAGGCAATTCCATAATGCACTGCGATGGAAAAATAATAATTAAATAAACTTAATAAATTCATAATTTTATATAATAATGATATAATATATTATTATATTTTATTTATATTAAAAAACAAAATAATAATTTAATAAAAATAGTTTAAAACTTACTGTTTTAGTCAACTGGAGATTTCTTATTTTTACACAATAGTCATCTGACACATATGACATCAGTCGTCGCCCGATTGAGACTGAGAACTGCATCCAACTGAAGATGTCATAAATCAAGTGGTACTACTCTGAAGTGACCAATACGGGCCTATGACATTATGCATATATGCATATCTCATTATTACACTGCTGCCCTCTCATTTTCATAGCAAGATACCATATTAAACAACAACTCCTCTGGGAACTCCTAGACACTTAAATCCACATTCATAATTTAAAGAAACGCATTCAATGTGCTGTCTGTACCCCCTGTCCCGAGGGGCCACAGCAGTAGACTGGGCGACCTTTGATTCCTCACACACTTGCAAATGTGCCAGTCCATTGTCCACGGCTACAGCCTGTTTTTGCATATTGATTACACTGATCCCTCCACTAAGCACTTACAAAGAGCATCTGAAGGATCAATACCATGCCTTCTGCTAACATCTTGCCAAATCAAACTTCACCCCTAAAATTGCATCTTGTCGGGGTGCAATGAAATGAATACTCAGAAGGGACGTGGGGTGACAAAACCATACTAAGGCCTTTTAAAAAAAGCATTTTTCCCCCTCAAGATTAGCACTTAAAATGTTTTGCTAATCTAATGTTCCCTACAAACAACACAACTCTTCCAACCTTGCTGTTTTGGACAAAGGGATGCATCCGCAGAGTTGGGATAGAGTTTCCCAGCCAGATTGATTATCTGAAAGTCTGCCTTCTTTGTTCTGGTCCCCACGGTGCTGAATTTGCGCTTCAGATGAATGTACACAGATGCAAAAACTTGGGTGCAGAGCAATACAATATCTGTGTAGTGGTTTTTATGACATTTTGAGTTTACTCTTAGATATTTTTATCGTTTTCAGAGACAGTTATGTGACGACTTTAGAACAAGAATTTAAAACAATTGTTGGGAAAAAAGTGCTTATGATAATTTCTTTAAAATCCTTGAATAGAATCCAAACAAGTGGACTTAAAAACGAATGTTCTGAATTGAATTTATATTGTACAAATCCATAATTACCATTTTGAAGTGAACATTCTTTTTTTCTCATTTTCAAGTAAAAAACATCCTTAAAACAAGATACATTTGCAAATATTGTAAATATTAAGACCTATTTTCAGGAATTATATCTTATAATGTTTACTTTTCTTACTCCAAACCTGCATAGATAGATAGATTTCAAAATTTGAAGCAAAATCTGACTTCAGCTTTGTGAAACTATGCTATATAAAACATCTGAATGAAACAAAAACAGCAGACGGGCTGCATAAGAGCACAAATTCACTCTCTGACAGCAGGTGGCGCTTATGGAACAGCAGCAACATAACGTTTCCTTGGTTACCGCTGTAAGCAAAGTAGCGCTGCACTTATAAATACTACTTTAAGTAAGGGATAATGCGCGGCTAGCTGTGTATTAAACAATTTTAATGCATGACGTGGAGGCTTCACTCACTTCACGTCGGGTGGTTGCCTCCGGAGAGTGAATTAAAATCGTTTAATGCACAGCTAGCCATGCATTATCTCGCATATACCATGGTCATTTGCCAGCAGTGACAAGTTAAAGTTGTTAATGATGTTTGCAGCGCAACATTTACTGGAAGGGTAAAAATTACGCTTATTTTCGCCAGTTACGGCTTATTAGCTCTAGCATTCTGCATGCTTCAAATCAGACACACAAATGAAATAGTGCGATAATATCATATTTATTTGAATGAATTAATTATAACATTTATTTGTGAAGCTGTGAGTTTAGTTACAGCGCCCCTGCTATTATAAATCCCTTAATCCTACGCCATACCTAAACTCAACAACTACCTTATTAACTATTAATTATTAAATTAATTATTAAAGCAGCAAATTAGGAGTTTATTGAGGCAAGTTGCATTCAATAGTTAGTTAATAGTGAGAACTGGTCCCCAAACTAAAGTGTGACCAAACCTTTTATTAACAGCAGCAGGCGCAATGATATTACGCAGCGCATGAAAATAGGCTTATTGGAAGTTACCTAGCTGGGGACTATTTTCAGGCGCTGCGTAATATCATTGCACCTGCTGCACAGTGGCGTGTTCCTTTAAGGCTATTAAAATATTTGCCTGCTTTGGCATTTTAATGTTGATTTATACAAACAGAAACATCTGCACAAAAAGACACCTCATGCACTTTACGGCAACACACTTCTTTTTGAGAGGTAGTTAGAGAGTCATTTATTTTGTGTAAAAGTAGCACTCAGCCTAAATAAATGTTCAAGCTCACTGAACCTCACACAAAACAGGCACACTTCAGTGGACAAAGACACAGACGGAAGGAGGGAACATCAAGCTCTTCTTTCTTTCTTTTCCTGGAGGGGTGTTTGTTCAGAGTGGGTGCAGGGCAGTTTTGAGAGGAGGGGAGGGCAGCAAAGGGAGCCAACTGGGAGAAGTGTGTGTGTGTTTGAACAGAAAACAGCAAAAGATAACGATAAAAAATGAGTGAAAGTCACAAAACGTGCATTTTTTGTGTGTATTATCATTATGTTAAGGTGTTAGTGTTAGGGTGTATGTGTACGACAGAGAAAGAGCGGGAGAGAAAGTGAGTGTGACAGAGAGGGGCACGCAGCTCATTGTAAGCAGCAGTGAGTTAATCTCTTTAGCGGCACACGTCTTATGTAAAGAGGTGTAATGGTCTCTGCCCCAAGGGACCTCAGGGGACACTGGGGTCCCGTCTCCCAGCAACATCTGCATGTCGGTTATTCCAAAAAAAGATATGAGGGGGAAAAAAACTGGTGAATGGTGATAAGATCCACCCCCTTTGCATGGTAGACTCTTGTCTACAGGCAGACTATAGAGTATTCTGCGGTTCACTCAAGGACAAACACATTCTGACTTGCCACGGAGAGCATGCGAAGGAGATTTGATTCAGATTGGACAAACACAGTGTCTGTGGATTTATCTGTTTGAAGAGTAAGTGTCATTTTGTCACCTATTTTATTCTGGTAAGCCTTTGAACTTGATAGTAATAGCGGAGTAAAAAGAGGTGATTTTGGGTTACTGATGCCAGACAGTCAATGAGACGGTCCAACTTACATTGTTTACCTGGACCACATGGTCTGTGCATGCATCAAAGCGCAATGCAATGTCCGACTTGACTTTTGCTGACTGTTTTGTACCTTTTATATAAACAAATAATGCAGTAACACTAAAATAATATGCAGTGCATACAGCTTGCTTCTCATGAATGTTCATTTTTATTATTATTTGAACTCATCACAGAAAATACTCCCTCCATGGGTTGACAAGAACAGTTTGCTTGTTCCAGTGATTTATGGGAGTTATTTTAAATGGGATTCATTGCATTTTTAAAATATGACGACTATGTACTATGTGTTGTAACAGAACATTTGAATCGATAATAAAATCCAGGATTGTCATTAATTTGCAGTGCTGCATAAAAGAAGATTATTAGCATTACATTACTGCTTGGCATGCCTCGAGGAAAAAATATGTGTGACTATCTTAAACAAAGACATTGATGAGATTGCTTTTCATTGGAAGGGACTGCCAAAGGGCTGCCTAAAGCCATTAAGTCCTTCTGCTGAAACAGATGTGTTTATTTATAAGAATGCAAAAGTAGTATTGAATAATCATATTTAATTAATGCACATGCGGAATAAAAACCACATGAATGATAATTGAGTTGTTTGTGAAATATCATCCTACTGGCGATGATAACAGAGTATAAACAGTTGAGTCAGTGTTTAAGAGGTCATTAATATATACCCCTATGTCCGTTTTATTCGATTTTGAAACAGCATGCAACAGCGAAACTTATGGAATAGGGAGAGATTAGACACAAACACAGATGTGGCTGCATATATGGTTTTCTAATCTAAAAGCAGCTGCAAGGCAGCAAAGTTACAACAAAATAACATAAAAAGAACATTTCTTTGGAATGCATGAATTCATAATGTGATATTAAACAGCAGGCATATTTGCTGTGTTCTTTCTAGCTAATAAGCCTTTAACATATCAGCCATAACAATTAGGCCAGTTATACAAAGCCACGTGTGATGATCATGGCAGGTCTTTTGTTCATAAAGCCCCTCGCTATCTGCTCTGAAAGACAGATGGGAGGTATGATGTGTTGATTATGGATGTGTAATATATGCTTTAGAATCATATGAATCATAAAAGAAGATTGAGTAGCTGGTGACAGACCCTTGGTACTCTTGTACTTTTATGAGGTGACTGACAGGTCCCATCTCCCAGTGGGCTCCCATGATTACAATATTATGCCCAACATATGAAACCTTATATATGTACGCTAATATGTGCTGTAAGTTAGCTCATAAACAAGTTGGAACATGTTTGTTTTTGATTTTTTTCGAAATAATGCTTGTTTGATGTAATGAAATATGCAAAAACGTTAAGTATGTTTACATGTACCATTATGTTCGAGCTAAAGTCTGTCCAATTATACAGTACATAGCAAATCAAATATTTTTAAAGGATTACATATTTAATATACATTTGAAAGATCAAATAAACAATGCACATGAGGCCAAATGTAACTTCACAAAAATTGGACTGGTACATTGGACTGGACTGATTTTTTACATGATTTTTTAAAAAGATGTTAATTTAGTAATTTTAGAAATCAAACTCAAAGTGCATGTAAACATACTCATTGTATTTTGGTAGCCTGACAAGAAGAAAAAAAAGTAATTGGCAGGTCTTTTGACCTACTGACCAAGTAATATGAATACATGTTTGACCTAGTCACACTAATTTCAAGCTTGCATTTGCCTTTGTTTGTCAAAGAGGAGGGTGCTCTTGGTACTTGTTCAAAGCGTGCATTTAGTATGGTATCCATATTGTAAATCAGGATATTCAGGGTAACTGCCATTAGGTCTGCCCCTATCGTATCGCATGTAGGCAAAGAGCCAACAAAACTTACTGTAGTTCCTGTTTGCTGACCTAGTGAACGTTAAGTAAAGTAAACATTAAGACAAATTCTGCATAGACTCTGGTGCTATACTGCTCTAATGACAACAGGAGACATCTCACTACATTTCTTAAAATCCATGTCTTACCAGGTTTCCCAAATGAGAATAAGAAGGATCTCCACACAAGGCTATGAGTCCGTCAGACCTTCCTCCATCATTAAAATTCTGTAATTACACACCTGCCACCACCAAGACCACTACCTGCTTTCTCCAGATGTCCCAGGAAACATGGGTAGTGTCAGCAGTTTGATATCAGGCCATAGCCTCCACAGCAAACACTGCAAAGGCTCTGAAAACAAACTCAAAAAGGGGCTTCAGTCTAAGAAAACAGGCCGTAGCTTGGATGGCCTTCTGAAGTATGGCTTCACTCAGGATCATTGCAGCACCAACAACAACTCAAAAGTCAGCTATCATTCAGGCAAAAACGACGACTTCTTTTACATCAAGGTCAGCAACAAGCCCCAAACTGCTAATATTAATACAGCTGAAGACAGTCAAGGAAGAACAACTGAGACGGACAATGAGGTGGACAGGAGAGGAGGGCCACCAGAATTAGTTTCGCTGTCTGGAAAACTAGAAAAGGTAACAGAACTAGAGTAAGCTAGAGAATAAGCAAGGTTTGAACTACAAAAAGTTTATTTTTATTGCCAAAATAACAACATGTCAAGAGTTTAATTTCTCCACTGCCTATATTGTTGTGTATTATGGTAGTATTTCACTCCTATAAAAACTCAGTACAATTCCATTAAACATGTACACAAAGCAACATGTCTGTTTAGGAAGCATGTTCAGTTCACATTCAAGCAGCCAAACCCAAAAGATGGCCCATCCCCCAGACATTGTTATCACACAAAATCAAACAACAGTCAAGTATAGTTGATGTTAAGTAATCCCCACCAGCCCCTGACACTTTCACCAAGAGCTTAGCGGTGTCTGCTCCATTTAATTAAACCTCCAGATTGACGAGGTAAGAATGCCTTGATCTCTCCAGAGATTCGGTCCAATGGCGGTGTGGCACTTGCAAGCAGGCAAGCACCTCTTTCCCTGAACTGTCTAATTTATGAAGAATCTAGCTAGGAAAATGAGCCCAGTTTTACTAGGTCAGGAAGTTAATGCTAAACCATGGGGTAAACATGCTACCATCGGTAAGAGGAAATGACTGGGAAAATAGGAGAGGAATAAGAAAGAAGGAAAGGGTTGTCTTGAGATTGTCTTGTGGATCAATCATTTATGCAAAATGTTTTGTTGTAATGTCCTGGCAGTTATGAGAGTAATTACTTTGAGAGCATCTGATCAATAGGTTTTAAGATGGAGAGTGTCCTGCCATAAAGTGAATGATCAATTGGTTACAGTGCACTTCAAATCCCAAAAACACTGATCTATCTTTTTCTGTCTTCTCTCTTTAGAGTATAGAGAATGTTTTCATTCGACCCACCGCCTTCAAACCAGTTCTTCCTCGAAGCACCAGTTCCTCGGTGGAGACTCATAACAACTTGAGCACTATCCTTGGCAAGAGAATTAGTCCTATAGACAGGCTAAAAGATCTTCAGGACCCCAAGCTGGAGACAAATTCTGGTACCTTCTCTGACTCTGGAAGGAACTCTATGTCCAGCCTGCCCACTCACAGCATCAGTGGCAGCAGCCAGATGGACAACCTAAGCACTTCAACTAACCACATGGCACGCCATGGATGCCTTGCCCAAAACATGGACACATCTCAGAAACCACAGGGGGGTGTAGCAGGGATGAATGGAAACTCTGGAACCAGTTGGATGTGTAGTGGGACTAATGGTGGAAACAGTTTGGCCAAAGGATTTAGTGAAACAAACAGTGAGTCGACAAATGGCAATACAAGATCCATTGGTGTCCTAAGTGAAAGTGTGGCAGCAGCAATAAGTCTGAACAGAGAAATAACTGCTTCAGCACTGACGGTTTCATCCAGCGAGCCAAAGATGGATTTCTCTGGAAACCAAGAGCTGCTTCTGGAACAGAGATTTACAATTTCAGAGCAAATCCCAACAAAACCATCATCTTCTGGGGGCTGTGTCCGATCACCAATTTCAATGGATGAATCACTGATACAGCAGCTGGAGCAGAAACTTCTAGAACGTGAAACCGACCTGGCAGAGTTACAAACAAGCCTTGAGGAGAAGGAGACAGACACATGTCATCTATTTGAGGAGAAGCAACGCTACTGTGCTGAGGAGATGGAGGGGTTGAAACAACGCTGTTCTACAAAACTCCGTCAAGTAAGTTGCTTACAATATTCATAGGTTTGAAGAGGTGAACATATAGTTTAGTGTTACTCCAAAACCAATAAGAGTACCTTATCTTACCTTGATGGTCAACCAAATACGCTATTCAAATTTATCCAGGCAGATCTTAATGATGGTTTGTGTAACCTGCAGGTGTCTCAGAGGGCTTTGAGAGCCCAACAGTTATTACAGCTTCAGGTGATACAACTTCAACAGGACAAGGAACGTTTGCAGGAGGAGGTGGACCAGCTTAATCATGACCGGGACACTGCAGAAAGCCGACTCCGAATCTATGAGAGCCAGAAAAACCTAGCACCCACTCTAGAAGAGACTCAGTGGGAGGTCAGTCTATAAAATTTTATTGTTGTATTATGACAAATGTGGATACAATGAAAATCTGTGTTCTGTGTTTGATAAAGAGGTCAATTTAAAAGATGAACAGCTGGGATAATTGGGATCAAAATTGTTACAAAAACTACTTAACACATTCATAATTTGTGTTATTTTTGTAGGTGTGCCAGAAGTCAGGTGAGATTTCTCTGCTAAAACAGCAACTTAGGGACTCCCAGGCCGATGTTGGAAACAAACTCAGTGAGATTGTCAGTCTCAAAGCCTCTCTGAAGGAGTCCAGATGTAAGATGGAAGAACTGGAAAAGAAGATCAAGGAGTATGAGGAAGCACTTCACCAGCGAAGCGCTGAGGTTGAGGTCAGTGTTCATTGATATTAGATTAACTTGCAGTTGCTACTGCATGACGTACCATCAAATATGACTGACTTTGATATCTCTTTTGAAAAAGGTGTCTAAGAATGAGTTTCAAAGAAAGAAGAATGAAGCCGACCTCCTCAGGGAGAAGGTGAACTTGCTGGAAATGGACATCAAGAACATGAAGCAGGACTTAGCAATGGCCAAAGAGGAGCAACAGCAGCTAATGACCATGAGAGCTGAAGTTGAGGAACAACAGCTGCAACTGCAGATAAGCCAAGCCCGGATGGAGGCTTTTGGGAATGGTCAAGCCAAATCGAAAGCCCAGGATGGAACAAGTGCCAGTAAAACACTGAATCATAATGGAGGGACTGCAAACTTGGATGCCCTACAGAAGGAAGTAGAGAGGCTGAGAGGGGAACTGAAGGAAGAGAAGCAAAAGAAACATAAGATGATGTATAGCTTCCAGCAGGAGAGACAAACATGGAATAAAGAGAAAGACAAAGTAATCAGATACCAAAAGCAGTTGCAGTACAATTATCTACAGATGTACAGAAAGAACAAGGACCTGGAGAAGATTCTGAGGGAGCTAACGGCTGAGATGGACAGTCGGACAGAGATGGACATGGACAGCCATAGCTCTGACCTGAACTTTGAAAAAATTGTAGCCACAGAGATATGAGGTCATAGAGGATGAATGTTTTCACAATTAACCGAATGGTTTTAAAATGGTGAATGTACTAGTGGGGCATTACACAAAATTTATCGGGAAGAAACATGATGTCACAAGAGATTTTAAGATATCAGGAGATGCTCGAAACTCAAGACAATAGCATCACTTGTACATACCACTAAAAGCTTTTCTCCTTTTAGATCTACTACTTAAATTAAAATCTTAGGATGTCAGCCATGTGCATTTATGATTAAGTTCCTATTAAAGGTGCAGTAAGCAATTTTGTTTAATAAAATGACACTCTTACTTGACACATTTCACTGAATTAGTGTTCCTAAACCATCACATCTGTCTCTGTGGCAGTCGTATATTCGGTAAACTTCAAATAATTGACCACGGTCAGATTCTTTTGTTTAGCCATTTTAGCATTTTCTGCCTGTCAGTCGTTTTGTGCATTCATAGGGCAGCCAGTGAATAGGAAGCAGGTGTCTACTAGGAGTGTGGCATTTGAATACTTGAATAATTTAACTTAAATAATTCAAGTTAATCACCATATTAAGTTTCATAAGCAGTTGACAGTTGTTGGTTTGTCATGCAAGGATTCCATTTTGCTAGCATTTAGATCAGTGATCCTCAAATCTGGCTCGCGAGATCCACTTTCC
>NW_015547683.1:51329-52893 GCF_001515605.1 Sinocyclocheilus anshuiensis
TCTGGCTCGCGAGATCCACTTTCCTGCAGAGTTTAGCTCCAACCCTAATCAAACAACTATTCCTGTGATTTTCTAACGATCCGGAAGACATTGATTAGCAAACTCAGGTGTGTTTGATTAGGGTTAGAGCTAAACTCTGCAGGAAAGTGGATCTCGCGAGCCAGATTTGAGGATCACTGATTTAGATTTTAACAACCATGGCAACAATGAGATGTACTACTGTTTTCCTGCTAATCTCTGGTTACAATGGTAAGAGTTATGGAAAGTGTGTGCAAGTCTAATTTAGAGATTAATTCATGCAGAAGTTCCAGAATGGCTAACATTGCTTACAGCACCTTTAATCTGTGCACATCCAACCAAATGCTTTACCTCCCACTAATCCAAACAATCCAGTGCTTCTTGCCTTAACCTCAAGCAGTTGTACAGTCTCACTACAGGGTGGAAAAGTTATATGAATGTTTTATTTGCTGTAATTGCTAGTTTTGCACGCTCTCTTTCTTTTTATATGACATGAATCTTTATCACCAGTGTCTTGGCAGACAGGCTCATAGCGACTCTGTGTACAGTGAGATGATATCATGTTGAATGCAAATGCACTGTTCACAAATGTCCAGATACATATTTCATTGTTAATCTAAAGTATTTCATAATTCCTTCACAGCTTTTTAACTGAGCACTTGTGCTACCACTACTAGAATATCAACTTTGAAGCCTAGACATTGTACAGTTTCTGTTGGAATTTTAAAAGTATGGTCAAGTCACTTTCACTCGCAGACACAGATTTGTGAAGGGTTAATTAAAACAACAAATTTCTACTATAGGAAAAGATCATTTTGAAATGTAACTTATGATTTACTCACTCTTTTGTACCAAAATATAATACTCTCTCTAGTTTATTTTTTCTTCTTTAAAATTTTTTTTTTACTGCCAAGCTCCAAAAACACAAAAGTTGTTCACTCATATATTCCTTCTCAGGGCTCGCAAAATTTCAAAATCCCTGGTAGCCCTTCAGGCAGGTACCCTTCAAATTTTGGTAGCCCGAAAATTAATTTAATTAGCCCAAATAAAAAAAGACCTTAAAAAAAAAAAATTATAATAAATAAAAAATAAAAATGATATATATGTAGAGCTGCACAAGTAAAATGAACACAGTATGAGTGGGTTTGGACAATGTCTGTGGTAACATACAGTACTGAGCCATAAAATTACATGATTTACAGTTCAGACGCAGGTTTTCACAAAAACAAAAATCTTATACAACAGCATTTCAGCCTTCAGACCATTTTTATGAAAAGGGATAAATCAAGCATATAAATTGTTAATTTAAAACGTATAAATATTACTGTCTTGATTGTTTCGATTTTTAGAAGGCACATTAACTTCTTTCTCATTTACAACTCTATGTGCTTGCTGCGTAAAAACATGAGTTGATATTTGCATTGATCTGACCATAAACAGCAAGAAAGGCTTATTGGAAATGCAAATTCATTCTCTGCCATGAGGTGGCGCTTTAGGAGCGCTGAAATATTGCGGTTTCCCCGGTAACGGCTGTACACAAAGCAGC
>NW_015547683.1:54606-55201 GCF_001515605.1 Sinocyclocheilus anshuiensis
ACAAAAATCTTATACAACAGCATTTCAGCCTTCAGACCATTTTTATGAAAAGGGATAAATCAAGCATATAAATTGTTAATTTAAAACGTATAAATATTACTGTCTTGATTGTTTCGATTTTTAGAAGGCACATTAACTTCTTTCTCATTTACAACTCTATGTGCTTGCTGCGTAAAAACATGAGTTGATATTTGCATTGATCTGACCATAAACAGCAAGAAAGGCTTATTGGAAATGCAAATTCATTCTCTGCCATGAGGTGGCGCTTTAGGAGCGCTGAAATATTGCGGTTTCCCCGGTAACGGCTGTACACAAAGCAGCTCTGTGCTCATAAACGCTGCTTTATCAGGAATTCTAGGTAAAATGAAATTAAAATGGCAACGACACGTTTCTGAGGACAGTCGGTTCCCTTCAGATATATTCAAATAAAGACATCCGTGCCGCATTTTGACTTGAAAGTGCAGCGCTCATATTTATTCAATGACATCATTGCCTTTTGAAGTTTAATCCAGCCGTTTTGCGACTCTTGTCTTTCCATCCCCAACTGTAAGACCTCTTGAAATTATAATTAAGACATTTCTTATACCATTTAATG
>NW_015547683.1:57621-59929 GCF_001515605.1 Sinocyclocheilus anshuiensis
CCGGTGTCCTGCAGAGTTTAGCTCCAACCCTAATTAAACACACCTGAACCAGCTAATCAAGCTCTTACTAGGCATAGAAACTTCCAGTCAGGTGTGTTGAGGCAAGTTGGAGCTAAACTCTGCAGGACACCGGCCCTCCAGGACCGAGTTTGGACAGCCCTGATATAAAGGTTTAATTTATATTGTGGAGTCGCCCTCTTGTGACAAACTTCTGTTATTACACAAGCCCCGTCTGAGAACCTTATTGTAAAAAATGTACTTTTTTGCTCCATCTCCTCCAAAGTGCTGTTCAGCATTTGTCCTCTGTCTGATTCATGGCAAGAGACACGATGAAACCACAAGATTTGTTGTATTTGACGCAGCTACAATTCTGCCCACTGCAGTATGTATTAGTGTAAAGCTCTTTGAGTAGGCCTACAACCAATGGCCAAAATCAAAGAAGAAATGCCAAGATGAGCCAAACATCCTTTTTTATCTCATTCGCTGACTTAAGTCATCTGCATGAATATGATTAAATTAAATATATTAAATAAACACGATTGGTTTCTCTGAAAGGATTGCTTACCGTTGATTTGGAGGCGTTTCCTCTCCCGTCCCGTTCCTCCACGTGGATCTCATGTTTATTGTCCTCTTTTCAGCTGTCAAGCGAAAGCCTGCCAAACATGCCGCCAGGAAGCTTTCAAATATTGCTTCCTCTTCTGTAAATTGTCAAAATACAAGTAGCCTACAATCATGAATTTTATGAATTATCTCTCCTGTAACCGACTGAAAAAATATATTATGTAAAATACAAGAATGTAACAATGAAAAATGCTCCAAAAATGCACTATTATTATTATTATTATTATTATTATTATTATAGGTTTTATTTGCTTAATTTTCTTCTTATTATTATTATTATCATTTTTTTCATAGCCATTACTTTTCCAGCACTATATTTGTAACATGTTAAGATTTGTTGACAATCGGACGTCGGGCTAGCGATTTTGCCAGCCCTGCTTCTGTCAAAACTCTCAAATCTCAATTGTGTTCCTCCACACCCCCCCTCAAACTTGTCCTGCCAGGATTGTTCATGTGACATGAGAACCAATGCCACTGGGCCTCATGACGTCAAACCTTGCACAATTCTTCTAAGGGTGACATTTTACTTCTAACTGAAAATGAGCATGAATGAGATTTGAGAGATTTGTAACGGAAGATTAGCAGCGAATAAAGGCTTAAATTTTGGTCTATTCCTCAAGCAAAGCAAATGTATACCTTGAGAAGACCTCGAACATAGCTCATGTGGACTACTTTTATGTTTTTGGGAAAATAATGCTTGGTTAAAACAATGAGAGTGAGTACATTATAACAAAATGCTCATTATTGTACCAGTTCTGGAATTGTCCAAAGGAATTGTCTTTCTGGGGAAAAAGATAGGTCTTAAAACTGACTGAACAGCCATTTTACTCTCCAGTAGAAGTACTGAATTTTAATTAGTTATAACTTCAAAATGCCATCTACATCTACAAAAAGATTAAGCCTGACAGTGCAACGGTATGTTATATAAAGATGAAACAAGGTTTTTCATTGCACAAATTTGTTACCCAAAGTTTCATCATACAAAAATTCCCAAAAAGCTGCCTTGTAAACAATCATCCCTAGAGCTTCCAGGAGTCTTGATTTGATAACAACAAACTGATAATCATATTATTGATGGTGCAGGGTGGTTGTGGGGTGTAAGGCTGTCTCTAGACGCATTTGAATGCATGTATGTGTTGTATATTTCTTATTTATTTGAATTAAATCAATTAAGATTTTTTTCTGAATACTGTTTCAGTTGGTTCTCAATTAGTTATTTTATAGTTCATCGAGTGACATATGGGACAACACCTAAACAATATTCAAAATCATTGTTGGTAAAGGCAATACAACTGCTAGAGCCGGTGATGACATACCTGCAACACAGGTAAGTCAGACAAGACAAATAACCTTCTTTGTTGTATTTTTTGCATTTGATCCTGTCCTTAGCATTATCGTGCTACCAGAGAGAATACAGGGAAATGTAATTATGTTGTATTATATCATGAAGCAGATAATGAAGTAGCAATTTCTAGCAATTTTTAGCGCGAATTCGTCATCAGCAGTACACAAAATAAGTATGAAAATAAATTGTATATATGTGTGTGTGTGTGTGTGTGTATATATATAATGATGATTATGAGATTTTTGTCTAATGCCTACAGCTTGTCCTTTGATTAAATAGCTAAATCAGGATATAAAGCAGGGCTGTCCAAACTCGGTCCTGGAGGGCCGGTGTCCTGCAGAG
>NW_015547683.1:60132-60283 GCF_001515605.1 Sinocyclocheilus anshuiensis
TTATTTGCTTAATTTTCTTCTTATTATTATTATTATCATCATTATTATAGGTTTTATTTGCTTAATTTTGTTATTATTATTATAGGTTTTATTTGTTTAATTTTCTTCTTATTATTATTATTATCATTATTATTATTATTATTATTATTAT
>NW_015547683.1:61589-94557 GCF_001515605.1 Sinocyclocheilus anshuiensis
TTATAGGTCTTTGCTTAAATTTACTCACAAGGAATATTGTGTAGCCTATATTAGTGTATTTTAAGTGGTTGTTTAAGATTTGTATTTATAGTATTTTGTATTTCTAGGGTTAGTGTAGTTTCATAAGTGCGCATGTTTAGTATGTAAGTAACATGTTTATCAATGTTGAAAGAGTTTTGTACCAAAGGTGAAAATATTTTAGTCTTTTTATTATTATTTAGTTTTATTATTATTATTATTATTATTATTATTATTATTATTATTATTATTATTTATTATTATTATTATTATTATTTAGTCCATTAAGAACTTTTATCTTCTTAAGTTCTTTTCATTCAGGTGTTTCGTCCAATTCTAACTCTTCCACTAGATGGAGCACTAATCCACTCACACTCTGTGAACAACTCTGTGAAATCTGTCTCTCTATCTCACACACACACACACACACACACTGCCATTTCAGGCAACTGAAAGAGCAGACCTTTCAGAAGTATATGTCAGTACTAATCGTCTCAGGTTACTTATGTAACCATGGTTCCCTGAGTAGGGAACGAGACACTGCGTCCTCTAGGGGTCGCTATGGTTTTTTCAATGTATGCTTCAGACACGGGTCACGACGAGGCGTTCCCCATAGCGACCCCTAGAGGACGCAGTTCGAAGTTCCCATGAAAGGGAACGTATATGTGTGGCTTTTGACGAATATACAAGCAATGATTGCACAAATGCTTCATGAATTTCAACAACAGCATCTCGTTGCTGCCCTCCAGTGGAAGAGAGGATAGAAACGAAGACGGGATCCCCTCTGACAAACAGTATGAAAATACATTAGCCTATATTAAAGTATTTATATACTTTATTAGATGCTTAGACTGCAAATAACCATTTCTGATGTACAGAGTTATAGGCTACTTGTTTTTATTTAGCTAATGTGGAAGGGACAGTGCAACATTTAGCTAATTGAACTTGAACTAGAAATCTGCGTAATTTATTTATTTATTTATTTATTTCACAAACTTTATTTTGGGATCAAACTATAATGTCAGGACCCCCTAACTTTCAGACCTTCTTTTGAAGACCCCTGATTTAAACGTGCATTCCATTTTAAGTTCAACAAACATTTAGAACACAATTTTTAAATTTACTAATATAATAATATTGTTTGCATAGGTTATATTTTTATCTTTATGCATAGAAATTCACAGCTAGGCCTATATTATATTTATATGGTGTACAGTAGTGTCTTTTGATACACACAGAGAACAGCACTGTTCAGTGCTACTAGTGCACCATGTATTTAAAGCAGTACTGTGGCTCATACAAGTCCTCTTCTGTACACTAGGCTACCATGTGGTTAAGCATGCTAGAGAGGTTGGGTAATCCTGTAGTGATCGGTGATGGGGTCACATGTTGAGGTGTGTGTGTGTGTGTGTGTGTGTGTGTGTTACAGCTCTGTCAAAAGTCCCATCTCCAAAATCTCCAAACCAATGTCATAATTTAAAAATGTTAAATAACAGCTAATATATTGGCATTGGCGATCCCAAACCCCCCTTTTTAATAGGATGTTCCTTTTAATACAGACATATTTTCATATAGAGTTGGAAAATCTAATTAATTAAATTGGTTTGTTTGAGTGGTTCATGCAAATGAAGAGATTCAAACAAATTATTTATAGATTCAAGTCCCTATGTATTATATTGTAATCTCTTTCATGCTATGGTTTCATGCTATTTTCATCTGGTTCATTCAAGTGAATCAGTTATTCAATTGGTTTACTAAAATTTGGAGACTCCATGAAGAAAACAGCAACACAATAGCTATGAAATCATATCCCATACAAATATTAACATTGATTTATTTGTATATTACATAAATTCATGTGGGTGGGAGAATAAGAGAATTCCCAACAAAGTATTTGCATGTATTAAACCTCTCCAAATAACAAACAAGCATTATCATTTTAAATCATTATCATCATTATCATTATTATTAAATACAATAAATCCAAGCAGCAAACAAGGCATTGACAGGGAAGAATATATACAAGTATATATATATATATATAATACTTTTTGAAAGTTTAAAGGTATTCCTTTTAACTACTTTAAGGATTGAAATAAAAATATCACATTTTTAAATGCCACAAAACTTGGAGCAACTTTAAGAAATCTACATTGTTCTAAATAAATTAACCATTCATTTATATATTTATATAATTAGCCATTCATACGATCTGTCCCAAAAGCACTTAACAATAATTTAATTCGAAAAGATGTTCTTAAAATTCAAAATCTTTTGATAAAATACTCACAAAGCTTATCCAAACATTACTTATCCAAGTTAAACATTATTCTTTAACATTTTTAACATAATGTCTAAGCTGCTCTTTTCCATACATTGAAGATGAATGTTGACCACAGTAACCAAGCAAGGTTTTCAAAGCAAAACTTTCATTGAATAACAATGTACATTCAGTCTCTTACACAAAACTATCTTTTGACTTCAGAAGACCTGGAATATATAGTGTTAAAGTTGATATGAGTTGATATATGATTTTTATTTTCAATAATGCATTTAGTTGACGCTTGACAGCCCCTGGTCCCCATCCACTTGAATTGTATGTAAAAGAGCAGCACAAATATTCTGCTAAATGTCTCATTTGCTATTCCAAGGTGGAAAGAAAGTCTTATGTGTTTGGACTGACATGAAGGCAAGTAAATGATTACAGTATATTCATCTTGGGGTGACTCTGAGATAAAACACAAATGAAGACAACATCAACACTCTCTGTGCACAGAACTGATCCAACCGTATGCAGCCAGTGAGGATTAATGTCTTAAATTCACAATGTTGGTACCATATGTTTATGTTCCCCTCTAATTACATTTGTCCACTGCAGGCCCTTAAGTGTGTGAATTAGATAGAATGAGTGCTATGAGTGGGGCAGACAAATCAGGCACATAAATTCACACAGCCAAGCACCGCTTACCCACAATACTATTATGACATATAAATCTCCAGAAGATCTGGCTAGTTGTAGAGAGCCACTTGGCAATGTGCAGTGGCCTTTTACCACCTCTCATACATGTCGAATTAGGCCATACGGGCAGATAAATCTGTATTGATCTAAGATGGCCCCAATACCACCTGCTCACACTGCACACAGTCCGCGTTTATGTCCTTTTCACAAAAGAACACAAGAATAAAGGACAATTTGAAAAGATTATACTACTGTGTCCTGTATGGAGAACTGAAATCTGACCAAACTAATCAAATGTATTTTTAAACCATGTTCTGGTTTCAAATAACAGGAAGTAGAAATAATGTGTATCGAGTCATAATTTTCATGGCATTTAAGTTTCCAAGACCTAAATAATGTATAGTCATGATAAAGTGTGACTGAAAATGATCTCTTTTTATATTGGAGGTCTCTGAGTTTGCTGAGAATCAGGGTGGGGGTCACTGGATCTGTAACGGTTTAAAACTCCTGCTTAGCTGCATCTCTATTTGTGAAATTGTTGTTATAGTGATGGTGATATGCTGTGCTGATATGGGCTTCCCCTAGAGAGAAGGTCAGAGTGGACCATGTTTCCAACAGAGCAGTTTCATCAACAGGTGTCAGAAAGAAAGAAAAAAGAAAATGAAAATGGCATAGAGAGAGAGAGAATCATCAGTTACAGAGCAAAACCAAATCACAAAAAAAAAAACGAATCATACCATTGGGAAAATTAAAGTGAAAATCAAAGGAACCTGAAATGTTAGTGGGAAACTAAACAGAAAGTTTGATTTATCAGAATCAGAGACAGATCCTCATAGGAAGAGCCAAACATGAGCATGGCTTTAAAATGATGATGATGAAGATGATGTTGAGATAGAGGCAAGTTAGCAACTTCATTGTTATAAACGTTTCACTCAGTTTTCCTAAACTGCCAAAAATCAAATGCAGGTACTGTAGAGGAGGGCATTTGTGCATGCTTTTCATTAGCATTTCATTGTTATTCATATTTTGTTCATTGTCTGTTTAACAGTAGTCTAAATGTTCATTAATGCCTTGCTGAAAGTGTATTTATGTATTTATTTATTAATTATTTATTACTAATATTATTGTTTTGTTGTTTCTATAATGGTCGGCCTACTCTATTTTTGTTTTATTATTGTACCTTTTGTCTGACACGTTTTGATGCTTTGGTAATTTTGTATGCATTAAACGCTGTGTCATTTAAGTACTTTTAAATTAATAAATAAAAACAAATAATAAGTTTGTTTATTTATAAAAAATAAATAAATAAATAAATGCTCCATTTAAAATAAATAAATAAATGTTCACAAATGAATGAATGAATGAATGAATGATAAATCGGTGAAGCGCTACAAACAGACACAGATTGTCATCTTTAACAGTAAACGTGATGCCGAATCGTTTCAGTTCTGCTGTCATTGTCGTGTCACGGAGGAAGGTAATCCACTGACTCCCGGTCAGTTCTCGAGGGCTCCCGTATTTCACGCCGCGACTGGACCAAGAGAGAGGTGGAGTCTTTGGGCTTTGAGCTCTAACTCACCCCATGCCAATCCCCCTCTCCACACTTTCTGCCTCCTTTCTCGCACCGTACTCGGACGGGATACACAGCCGCGCAATGGAGTCGGAAGGCAGCCAAAGTAACCTGTCCTCCTCGGACTCTCCGCACGACCCCTGGTAAAAAAAAAAAAAAACCTTCCTCCGATCTCAAAACCTACACCTAAGAGCGTCAGTTCGAACTCAATTAAAAAGTAACTTAACAAAGAGGGAAACGTGTTTTGGCGGTGTCCAGCGCACTTCTCATCCGCTCGGATGAGTTTAACTGAGAATCACTGCCGTTATTTGAATCTCGGAAGATCTTGACCTCTTCAGTGTCTTTTCAGTCCTTCTGATTTATACGCAAACGCGCAGCACTTGTTGATCACTTGCTTGTGTTGTTTTCACAGCAAAATGTTCATCGGTGGTCTGAGCTGGCAGACTACGCAAGGTGAGTAACACTTTGCTAAGTATCTGCACATGTCAGCCAAAGAGGCAGATCACATTCATATAAAACACTGAATTACTGTGTAATTATGGTCTAAATAAATGTCAATAGCCTTTTCAAATAGCTACAAAGTCTACTGTAAAATCAAAGTTACAACCTGCAATTTCAATGCGCTTTCATTCAAACCGATGTGAATTAAATTATATAAGAAAATCTCTGAAATTGCTTAAAAGTAAGTAGAAATGTAAGAAATTACTGAAGTGAAGTAGATTAAAGATAGTATAGCCTAATGATGAAAACAGTTTTTTAAGTGTTTCACCATATGCATGCAACTAATAAGCCATTGGGTTGCTCTGTAATTTGGCTTGATCTTTTGTGCAAAGCCTATACAACAGGTTTAGCTGAGTGAATGGAGAAAGTTTCACCAACTGCTGTCATGCTGTAGGCTGTCCTCAGTATGTAGGACACATTGTTGTTTTGAATTACGCTGAGGTATTGTTCATGGCACAGAACTCTTAATAGCCTTCCTGTCATCTGATTCTGCCAGCTATTATGATCATTTAATAGATGGAAATTTTCATTAGGCTTTATCAGCTTGGCAGGCACCTACTTTTCACCAAAGGCGGTAACTAAGGATTATATTTGTGGCTAATATCTATATGCTAGCCTAAATTTTAGACATTTTATGTTTTTAAAACAACTATTTAGAATTAGAAATCAAAAATACGTCTTTAAAGTATAAATAGTCTTAATTAAACAAAAAGTCTTGTATATTTCACTGCGTGACGATGACCTCACCTTATTTCTTATCAGGCTTCTTAGATCATCTCCATTGATGATGCCATCCATTCACTGTTGATGTCATCAATGAATGATCTTGGTTTTCCACAATTTTCCAGTCTTGGTTGGCTTCTCACACATAATGTTCTGAAATAATTCTTCTTCTCCTGCTTTCTCAGAGGGTTTGAAGGACTACTTCTGCAAGTTTGGTGAAGTGAAAGAGAGTATGGTGATGAGAGATCCAGTTACAAAACGCTCGAGGTAAGGGATCAACAACCTGACTGAGAAGCGACCACAAAGATACAAAGGCTTTTATTATTGACCATATTGTCCATTTTACACAAATGGGTGGAGGTGTTGTAATTTTGATCTCTCTTTCAACTAGGGGTTTCGGATTTGTCACATTTGTTGACCAAGCTGGTGTGGACAAAGTCCTGGCCCAGTCCAGACATGAGCTGGACTCGAAAACTGTGAGTTTTAACATCATTTAACTGCTGCGCTAACTGTCTCCTGTGCATCATTGCCATTCTTTGGCTTATTTTAGGGTTTGTGTTTACTAAAACCACTTCAGATACACATTTTTTAGCTTTAATGAGTGTTAGTGCAGTATCTGACTGACTGAAATGCCACGATAGTCACAGATGCTGTGTATGCATGTGAGGTTTCATGTCTTTTCACTTTGGGTTTTGGTCAAACAATTCGGGAAGATTTGGAGAGAGAGCGAGAAAAAGTTCCCATCTCAGCCGTTCCTCAATGAGGTTGTCAGGGAAGCATTCCTATTCTGTGTCAATCGCTATGGTAACTAGGGGACCCGAACAGGGTATGCTGGGAGTTGCTGGGAAGCCTTTGTGGTGCCTTGTCTCAAGAGTGCACACCAAACACATTAGACTCACGCGGAATTCAGATTTTTCCCCTGTGGAAACTATTCCTCGAATCCTGTGATGCTTCAGTGCTGTATTTCTAACAGGTGTACTTCTGTTAGAAAGGATTTTTAGGTCTAGTTTATGAATGACATTCATCTGATGAATAAAGTAAACATGATTTGGCATCAAAACGAATTAGTAGTGTTAGTAAGAGTGTTAAAAATGGGAAACTTTGATGAGAGGTTTTGTGTTGTGGTGCATCTATTTGTGAGAGTCTTTGTCGCTGTGCAGAGCAGGCGGGTCCTGGGACAATGGTGCCCGTTGGTTACCATGGCGACAGTGGAGTCACCCCCCCAGGGGGTCAGTGGGGAGGGAGGGTGAGGCTCGAAGGAGAAGAAAAAAACTTTCTCATCTCTCTCTCTCTCTCTCTCTCTCTCTCTCTCTCTCTTCTGAAAGTTTGAACCAGTTCCTCATTTGAGTGAAAAACCGCCTTGCACTATGGCAACAGGTAGTGCACGGCAAACCACAACGAAACTGTGTTTCTGTACTTCAAAAATCCTCAACACTCCAGGTAATTTGTTCAGAATTACCCTGAAAATGAGTCGTAGATTTTACGCCGCTATCCGAACCAGGCAACCGAAGGAAAGGGACTGCAAAAGCCCATCGGACTCTTAAATAAAACTAACATAACAACTACAGCGAGCGTTTAGAAAGTGTCTCTCAGCTCCAGTCTTCCACAGCATGGCCACTTGTGCTGTTTTCTAAGTGCCTCCCCCCTGAGAGAGAGGCAGGCAGAGCCAGGGGAACATGGAGGCCTTTGTCCTGCTTTACCTCTATGACTGTGCCCCTGTGAAGGTGCCTTATGGCTGCTCGCCTGGGCCGACTTAAAACTGGAGATTAGCTTAACGAGCTCAGCGATGGGGCGGTGGAGGAGGGGAGGCCAGGAAAGAAAGAGAGAAATGTGTGTGGCGCAACTCATAAAAATCACAGTTTTAAGTAAGTGGTCTTGTTGAGCATTCTTGTGGATGGTGCAGTCATTCTGTGAGGTTGTGTGCTCGTGTGTTTGTCTGTATGTGATTGACACACTGCTAGGGTTCTAGCGATTGACCCTAAAGGATTGACCTGGATAGTTAAGTCCATTGACTTAAAATAGTTTTGACGGGGATGGCAAGTTTGGTCGACCACATTGTGGTCAAAAACTATTCAGATATATTTTTTATTGTATTTCAGAAATATGTGAGGTTGTATTTTCATGTTAAAAAAAGAAAGCTATGTCACTGTATGTTGCTTCATATTTTCCCAAGACGGAAAATTTATGAATCAAAGGGTTATATTATTCCCAGAGCCACAGAGAAGTATTGACAGCATCTGAAAACACCCTTAAAGTAAACACACAGATCGCAATCTCCATACAAAGTGTGTATCTGTTGTGCACACTTTAATACTGAAGTGTATTAGCGCTGGTAGTCAAACTCAAAAAGAGGTTCTCACTGTAATATCGACCTCTCTGTCAAATAACAATCAATAAGAGCAAATAAAAGTGTCCAAGATGAAAAGAGAAAATATTTTTTAAATCTATTTTAAAGCACATCAGGTTCTTAGAAATGTGCTCTTTATAATAATTTTGGTTTCAGATGGTTTTGAAAAACTTTAATACTGTTTAACAAAAATTTTCATTTAAAAATAAAAATGTCCACACCAGTTAAAAATATTTTCAAAGTTATCAAATATTTTCCTTACACCTTAAATACATGTGAATATACACATCTTAATCAGTATTTTTTTTAAGTAAAAATTATTTATATTTTACTTAGTTCATAAATAACATTAAGGTTTTGTAGGGTTGTACCACATGACATTTTAAATCCTGAATTAACCTTGCCTCGTCATAAAATGATCAAATAATTTTATTTTAAGATACTTTGATACATAGTGATTAGGGTCATTTCCTGTTTTATTTATTTGTTTATTTTTTATTTAATGATCTTTGGTCACACCACTTTTTTAAAATCTAGTGGAAAAGCTTTTTAAACATTTATAAGCAGTGAAGCAGATTTGTTTGTAAATAATAGTAATAATAATAAAAAAGAAATAGTGTTTCAAGAATTGCAGTCTTGTAATGAGGCTATTTTTTTTCTTCATTATGATTTTTGTTGTTGATGGTGTTTTTTTTTTGGTGTTTTTTTTACATTTTTGACTTTATGGCCCCCAAAGATATCAAAATTAATTTTAATTCAGAAATTAAAAACCATGCTCACAATAAAAATCTAGAAACTGTATTTTACTTTAATTTCTAATTGAATAAATAAATGTTCAAGACTGAAAAAGTTGAAGAGTTGAAACCTCATATTGATCTACCACCACTAATGTGAATATAGTGAAATTCACTTAAAAGCCCTGTTTGTAAAAACATACTCAGAATAAAAGGTGTAATTGTATGAATTTTGAATAATAATTAATAGACAAGAAGCAATTGTCATTTCATTGAACTATTACGTCATAAAATGCAAAGGATATAAGCAAACATCCAAGACTGAAAAAGTGAAAAAGTTGAAGAGCTGAAAAACTCCCACTAATCTGAATTTAGTGACTGTCTGTGGAGGTTAAACATACTGAATCCATTACTTTTCAGTGTCTCGCCACATGATCAAAACCAACTCTAATGACAGTAATCTGTTTTATGTGACCATACATTTTATCCTCAGCTTTCCTCTCATGTGTGTCGGTGGCTGTATGTTGATTTTGTTTGTTTGTGTGTGTGTGTCTGTTTGTTTGTTTGTTTTTGATTGTGCACAGGAGTGGTGCGGCCTCAGCAATGTTGTGGACCGGAGGTGACTATCAGAGTAGTCTAGAAACTATAGACATACTGTAAACCGTAGCCTCTGCATCAGACCTCTGTTCAGATTAGCTTAGCATCTTCATTTTACTCTCTAGATTCACAAAGAAACTCTGTTACTCCTAGTCTGTTGTATGAAAACAAACGGGGGACTCTTGTAAACTGCTGTAGTTTACCTCAGAACTGCTAGCTCTTTAGCGTAGCTCTACTCGAACCCTCTCTCAGACAGACTAATCATTATTGTTGCTAGCGCTGTACTGCCTTCACTGTCTTCTAGAATTTAACCTCAGTACAGCATGATGTAGACTAGCGTTTGGTAAATAGATGGACTAGACTATAGACTAATATAGAGTATCTTGAGTATCTGTAATCTAGTGTGTCTACTTTTGCAATGGGTGCTAATCAACATCAAATTTTCTGCACATGGTTCATAAATAAAAAAGCTAATGGTATATCAAAATGTTGAGGGTACATTTACACAAATTTAGCTTTTTAGCAACTTTAACACTGTTTTAATGCATTCAAGTGCAAATATACTGTAGTTTCAAGGAGCTGGATACGATTTTTGATGTTTTACAGCTTATTTTCCAGATTTAGACACCAATAAACGATATTCAGATTTGTAGAAAGAAAGAAACGAAATAGAAAGAAAGACATGCAAAAACAAACAAACAAAATATTTTGTTTGGCTGTCAAAAGAGTGTGTGGGTCAAGGATGATTTTCTGCTTGAGTTTCTGTGCCGCCTTTTGTTTTCCGACCACTCTTCTTCCAAGGAAACATGGTTGTGGTGTTTCCCTGAGTGTTTTTCATGTCGTCCAGTGATGTTTACAGGAAAGCTGACCCTTCTCTTGTCCAGTCACAGGTGGTCATGACAGCCTCTTCTGTCTAGTCACACTCCTCCATTTAGATTTGCCTCTCATAGAAACCTGTAAACTTTTCACCCTGTTTCTCTGTCGTTTGTGAACGTTAATACACTCGCTGATTTAAGGGGTGTTCACACTGACAGCAACAAAGTGACCGTTGGCGATGAGAAAAGTCACATTGAGGGGACTAACAATTGGAGTGAAGACTGTGTAGCGCATTATCTTTTTTTGAAGGAAATTAATACTTTTTTGATGAAAGACACATTAATTTGATCAAATGGGACAGGAAAGACATTTACAATGTTACAAAAGATTTCTATTTCAAATAAATGCTGTTCTTTTGAACTTTCTATTCAACAAAGAATCATAAAAAATTCATTATGGATTATACTAGAAAAAAATGTAAGCAGCACTACTGTTTTTAAAATTGATAATAATAATAAAAAAGAATGATTATAATATTATAATATTAATAATACTATGATCATTTAATAAATAATATTAGAATGATTTCTGAAGGATCATGTGACACTGTAGACTGGAGTATTGGCTGCTGAAAATCCAGTTTTGCCATTTTTTTTACATTACATAAAAAAAATCAAATAGAAAACAGTTATTTTAAATTGTAATAAAATTTCACAATATTACTATTTTTCAAACACATGCAGCCTTGGTGAGAGATTTCTTAAGTCTTTAAAGACTTCTTTTAAAAACATTAAATAAATCGTACCAAACCCAAATCTTAATACGACAGTTTATATAGGGATATAATTATCAAATTTATGATTTTTATGAATTCTGACATGAAGTGCTGCAGTTTATGTACAAGCACTTTTCTTACAAAATAATCCTTTTTTTGCAGCAATAAAAAAACAGAAAAATTAATTATAAAAATATTGTCTTATTTTTACCGTCAAATCTGCGGCCAATTGCACAGCCAACCAGTAATGTTAGGAACGTCTACAAGCGACTAATAATACAGCAACATGGCAATATCTAGCAAAATCACTGTCAGTGTGAATGGAGCGTTATTCTCTTCTTAATAGTTTCTCACTGTCATTCTTGTTCTCTCTTTAGATGAATTCTTTCTCATTTCTCATCACTATTGTCCTTCCCTGAACTCTGCATGTATGAATGTGCCATCATTCTCAGACAGTAAAGTTAATGCAGGGTGCAGTCAGAGCCTTTAAAACACACAGGCAGACGTCCCTGCAAGGGCCGAGAGACACCAGCTGAAACCAGAGCTCAGAGGATGTGAGCTTCTCACTGATCTTCTCATTTACAGTCCCGGGTGTGTTGGTGTCAGTCTTCCTCTTTCTCCAGAATTTCTAAACTAGACCTTCTCCTCTCAAACTCTCCTCTAGATTGACCCAAAAGTTGCCTTCCCGCGACGAGCCCAGCCTAAGGTATGTGCCTGACGGGTCAACGTGGTCAAGATGCTTGATAATATCCAGCTTTTTGTTATTTTTGAAGATCTTCATCTCATCATCCTCTATCTCTCTTTTTCAGTTGGTGACTCGGACAAAGAAAATCTTTGTTGGAGGTCTGTCGGTGAACACTACTATTGAAGATGTAAAGCAGTATTTTGACCAGTTTGGAAAGGTAAGTCGGCTTTGTGTGAAACAATTGAAGGCATTAGGGGATAGCAGGGTGATAAAGCGATAAGCCTTGAGAGGCAGCGAGTTACAGTGATTTTCCTATGGGGATGTGATGTTCTTAGAATCGTTCAAAGGTTTTGGGGTCAAAAGTTTTAAATGCCTATAAAAGAAGTCTCTTATGTTCACCAAGGCTGCATTTATTTAATGAAAAATACAGTAATATTGTGAAATATTATTACAATTTAAAATAACTGCTCTCTATTTGAACATATTTTAAAATCTCATTTATTCCTGTGATGCAAAGCTGAATTTTCAGCAGACATTAGTCAGTTTTTTTTTGAGGAGGGGGGGATTATATGATGAATAAAAAAGTAAAAAACAACTTAATTGAAATAGAATTTTTTTTGCAACACTATGAATGTGTTTACTGTCACTTTTGATTAATTTAAGACATCCTTGCTAAATACAAGTACTAATTTCTTTCACAAAAAAAAAAAAAACATCTTACCTGAAAATTTTGAACAGTAGTTTTGAATGTACAGTCACAGTTTTTTTTATTTTTTATAAAATAACAAACTAATGATTCTGAAGGTTTTACTGAGGTGTACTGAGTGAAATCTGAGCCAGTTTGGTGGGGAAGCATGAAAGAGGGAACAAGAAAGGTACAGAGAGACTGAGAGAAAGAGTTGGGGTAGAGTTTGAGAGTTTGAAGGGGTGAGTTTTGTTTGCAGGGGAAGGTGGGGGAGATTACTTGAATCTGAATTAATTTGATGGAACAGCTGCTCCTGCCCTCAGCCCCCCCTCCTGCCCGGTTACCACGGTGACCCTGCCCATCCATTGTCCCCAAGTAATTTAGTGGGCAAAAGGTTTTGTGTTTGGGGTGTGTGTGTGTAAGAGAGAAAACGAGGGAGAGACTGTGTGTCTAGGGGAGGACGAATGTTCATAACTGAAGTAACACAACAATACATCCCAAACGCTAATGGGCTTCTGTAATAGATCATCTAATGTTTCTTTGCATCAAACTTCAGTTACACATTGTCAGTGCAAAACTTGGGCGGAAAATAATTCCTCATTCTTGAGCCATACTTGAGTGTGGAATGCAGCCAGAGAGAGAAAAAGAGAGAGCGATGATAGTCGCAGCCACCCGGGGAAGTTGCAGATTAGTTTGCCTCACTGGTCACTTTGTGTTCTGGCCTGGTTTGAACAAGGGATGGAAAGAGGGAGTGATGGAGAGAGAAAAACAGACACCATGATAAGAAGGGACTCGATTTATAACTCAATTTAAAAAAAGATATTAGAAAATAGAAACGTTTCAAGATATTTAAGTACAAAAGCGTGAGAAGTGAGAAAAGCTCTCAGATTTCTACCTGATCTGACCTTTAAAGGTGCACTCAGGAATTGCCCTCATGTAGGCAATTGCTTTTGAAAATATTAACAGATTTGAAAATGTGATAAATCATGTACACTCACACATGAGATTAGAAGACTAATAACAGCTGTTTTATGGGTCTGAAATGGGGCTGCCATATTAGTATCACAAGCCCAGAAAAAATGCTTACGTTATCGCCGTAACTCTCGTCACAATTAGCCTCTTAAATCCAAAGCAGCTTGCACTGCATTCAAGGTAAACATTTTATCAGTGCTTGCTCTCCCTAGGAATCAAATCTTTGTCCTTGGCATTGCTAGCGCATGCTCTACTGTCTGAGCTACAGGGATTCTGTTCTATTGTTTAAAAGTTTTGCAGACTTAAACTGCTGATTTTTCTTTATGTTCAAGACTGCCATATAGGCAAATACAACGTAATATAATGATGAATGACAGAAAATTAAATGTACATAAAATTGATTAAACTAAATGAAAACTTACTTTAAATAATATTTACTCAAAAATCACATTTCTGAAATAGTATTGATAACTTAAACTGTTGACTTTTCTTTATGTCAAAGACTGTCATTTAGGCAAACAAAACATAATATATTGCTGAATGACAGAAAATGAAATGTACATTAAATTGATTAAATTAAATATACACTTATTTAAAAAAATATTTACTTCAAATTCACATCTCTACGATAATATTGGTAACTTAAACTGTTGTTTTTTCTTTATGTCCAAGACTGCCATAACAACAATGGGAAGCGACAGAAAATGAAATGTGCATAAAATTGATTAAATTATATGAACACTTATTTTAAAGAATATTTACTCAAAGTTCACGTATAGTGATCCACCAAACTTTTAGCAACTGAAAAAATTCAGCTGAAGCTTTTGGTTTCGACTGGAATAGTTTTGGATGACCCAAAATCAATGACCTGAATAATTAGCACTTTTTCAATGACGCATTTTGACTGTGTCAGTGTCTTTTTTGCGCATACAACTTAAATAAACTACAACAGGTAAACATGTCTTCATCGTGACCAAAATTGATGCTAGAGTAACAATGTGTAAACAGCTTTTTGCCATAGAACTTTAAATACCACTGGTTTAATGTATCACCTGTGAACACGACACCGTGAACAGCATTTAAACAGAGTTTAACTACCCAAATTTAATTACTAAAACTTTTTTTGTTCCGGTTTTCAATTAAATGCATCACTAATTTTAAAACAATTTGTTTATTACCCACTGATAAAAATGTGAGACTGTTATTTAATTTTGGCCAATGCTGATGATCACAAAATGACCAAATATCAGCCAATTAATAACTAGTAATATTAAACCCTACTACAGTGGGTATAGAAAAGACTCACCCCCCTTTAAAATAATCACATTTTGTTGCTTTGCACCCTGAAATGAAGACGGACACCATTTTTGTTTTATCCAGAAGCACACGGTGACCCAAAGCACACAGCAAAACTGACCACACAGTGGTTGAAAGAAATAAAGGTGAATGTCCTTGCATGGCCTAGTCAGAGCGCAGACTTTGCAATCAAATTTAACTGAACTTCTGCAAAGAACAATGGGCAAATATTGCAAAGTCTAGATGTGCAAAGCTAGTAGAGACAGTGACAAATCCTGTAATTAAAGCAAAAGGTGGTTCAACAAAATACTGACACAAAGGGGGTGATCTGATTCTGGTTTTCTTTGGTGTAATATCTTTCAATATCTTTTTTTTTGTTATAAGTTGCACTGAGTAAATAGAGCTGGATAAAACAAAAACTGTGTCTGTCTTCATTTCAGGCTACAAAGCAACAAAATATGATTATTTTAAAGGGGGGTGATTATTTTCGATACCCACTGTACACTATTAGACAAGTTCTTTTTCCAGGCACACACATTAAAAGATGAGTAAAAGGGAATGGAGAGAGAACACAGAGAGTGTTATTGGCCTTTTAGTTAGTCTTCACCAAGAGACTGTGAGCGTGTGCACACATAAAGTGTTGATTGGTCAGGCTGTCCACTTGTGTTTCATATTCTAGATTGAATATGAAACACTTTCTCATCCTCTCTTTCTTTCTCACACCTCGAAGTTTGACCTTCACCTCTGACCTTTAGGTTTAAGCTGTCAGTATGCTCACTGTGACGCACTTTTGCACACACATACAGACACTAAAACGCAAGACAAATACACGTTCGCCCTTCTTTCTTCTAACAGAAACCCTATGATATTATAGTTAGCATTCCATCTAATTAACTAGTTAGCAATGTTTAAATGTGCACTTGTAATTTACTTCAAATCTTAAAGTATATTTAAAAAATACTTGGAGATAAAATAACATTATTAAAATACAAGACCACTTAATTGTACTTAAAGAGAGTACACTTTCATGATTATAATACACTTAAAGGGATACTTCACCCAAAAAATGAAACATTTGTCATCATTTACTCAAGTTGTTCCAAACCTGTATGAGTTTCATTTTTCTGTTAAACAAAAAAAAAAGATATTTTGAAGAAAGTGGGTAACCAAACAGTTGACAGAAGCCATTGATACCATACTATTTATTTTCCATAATATGGCAGACAATGGCTACCGTCAGCTGTTAAATGCTAAATTGCTAAATTGTGGTGACCCTTGAAGACTCCCTAAAAAGTTAACAAAGCTAGCAGATATACATATTTAATATTTTCTCTTCCAGGAATACCGAAAAAAAATTAAAAAAACATTGATGACTCATCCTGCACTTCTCATATTGTTATCCAATCAAAAGCCCCTAATATCAACTGAAACTGACCATCATGTAGCATATTATGATTCATGGGTGTGACGTAACTAAAGCCTATTGGCCATTTACAAAAAAAGAGACATGTCCTATATATATGTCCCCACAAACATCCTGTTTCAGTAGGATATACGTCATCACAAGATTGAGAACTGTGACTAATGCTAGATAACAAATAATAAATGCATGTAATCTCTCTCTTCCTGTCCTACAGGTGGATGACGCCATGCTTATGTTTGACAAAACCACCAACAGGCACAGAGGTAAATTTCCCTTTCTCTTTATTTCATTAAATAACTGTGCACGTCAATGGCAGCCATTCTCCCGTTTGTTCCTTCCTTCCTAAACCTGGTCCAATCTGTCTCCGTCTCCTCTCCATGGCCCTCCATCCTATACTCTGTAGGATAAGCGGTAGGTGAGGAGAGAGATTGAGTAATTAGTGTGTTCGTTAATCAGGGTTTAGGCTAAAACCTCGTTAAGTGCCCTTGCCGGTTCGACAGCACATCGATTATGACAGTTTGCATGGCTTTACCGCTGCCTTTCAACCCAGTGGAAAGGTGGAGGAGCAGCACTTGAGAAGAGAGAAGCAAGTTTTCATTGAAGAAACAAAACTAGCAGCACATCTTTTTGTTGAGAAAATCTAGCACTGTTTACAGAGACAGAGTGGATGCCTGAATGACTTCAAAGGTTTAATATATATTACAGTTCATCGGAAATCTGATGACCTCTCAAAACGGAGAGGTTACAGGCACAGGGAAAAAGGACATGAAGTTACTTTTTACAGATATGTAGAGAAGTCTAAACGCTTGAGACCACAATCTGGGATCATTTAAATGTTAATATAAACAGGGAAAAAAATGGATTTTGACATTTTAAAACAAGGAAATGTTATGATTCTGCCCTAAGCAAAGTGCCAATGATTATGTGATTTTATTTTATTTTTTTTGGTGACGCACACATTCTGTAATTTATGTACACTACCATTCAAAGGTTCAGGGGTCAGTACAATAAATACATTATTTAATTTTATTCAATAAGGATTTGTAATCTTCATTTTTTCATTTATAATAGCATAAGAGACTTCTTTCAAAAACATAGTGGTGTGCTACATAAATCATTTTTAAATGAACATTTTCACTCAAATTGATATGCTGATAATGTCATTTGTAATAGAAGCATTTTCATTATTCTCAGATTTTGGACCCCATTTTATCCCTAAATAAAAAGTATCCTGGTTGTACCATGGTACAGTGATTATATCAGATGCTAATGGTACATTAATGCATACCATGGTACATGTCCAAAAAAACACTGTAGTATCATGGCACTTTTTAGTGATGTCACAATCATTCTGGTATTTATTGAACAAGGTCAATGAGAAAGGAAGTAGAATTCATTGGCTTTTATTTGGCAGTTTCGTCTCACCTGAAGTTGAACTGAAGTACCTGAACTTTAGACATTGTTTATAATGATGGCTGAAGTGGAAATCCAAATGTAAACTGCGGTCTGAGTGTCTGGACTCTTTCTTTGCTCAGGGTTTGGATTTGTGACCTTCGAGAATGAAGATGTGGTGGAGAAAGTCTGTGAGATCCACTTCCACGAAATCAACAACAAGATGGTGAGAATTCTTATGCTGAGACACCGTTTCGTTTCAGAAACACTGCTAAAACTTGTGTTTGACTGACTGATATCTTCCCTTTCCATTCACAGGTGGAGTGTAAGAAAGCCCAGCCCAAGGAAGTGATGTCACCCACAGGCTCTTCAAGAGGTCGTGCGCGTGTCATGCCCTATGGGATGGACGCCTTCATGCTTGGCATAGGAATGCTGGGTAAGTGTGTAGCTTTTAACTGCTGATCACAAGGATGATTAGAACTCAAAGCATAGAATGGACTCTTCTGCCCTCTGCTGTTGAAAAGTGCCGTAAAATTCATACTGAAGACACAAATGCTATACTTTCATTCTACTATATTGACTAATATTGTTTTAACATGCATTATCAGATAACTGTTAATAATATTAAATACTATTCAAATTAAATATTATTTTTATAATACGAAATATTATATATCATTGTTATTTACTCAAAATACTTTATGAATAGACATTAATTGGTGTCATATTTTTTTTCCAAGGTTATCCAGGGTTCCAGGCAGCAACATATGCGAGTCGCAGCTATACTAGTCTGACCCCAGGATACACATATCAGTTCCCTGGTAAGACTCAATGTCCGGCTCATGCATTCTGTAGACCTTTCCACATATTGGTTCACTGGGATTAACTCTTTCCTGGGATAAGTTTTTGCAAACACAGTATTATCAAATATTGGGTTTTTGAGTCAGAAGTGATTGTTTATTAGATTATAATTGTATATACACAAATCAGTATATACTTAAATGGTTGTCAGATACAAGTTGCTAACATTAAGCAACATAACAAGTAGTTGCTAAATATGCTTTTGAACATTATCAGGCATTCCTGGTGAAACATTTGATGCCACCCAATTTCCATATGCACATACATATGCAAGTAATACACTAATAGTAATCAAAAATGGAAATTCTACATTTGTGCTTAGATTTTATGTGTAAAACCACATATATTAGATTATACTGTATGTACATTACCACTCTGATTCTTTAATGCTCACCCGAGGCTGCATTTATTTGATAAAAAAAAAAACAGTAATAATGTGAAATATTACAATTTCAAATAACTGTTTTCTATTTGAGTATATTTTCAAATGTAATTTATTCCTGTGATGCAAAGCTTAATTTCCAGCATCATTATTCCAGTCTTCAGTGTCACATGATCCTTCAGAAATCATTCTAATGTGCTGATTTGATGCTCAAGAAACATTTCTTATTATTGTCAGTGTTGAAAACAGTTGTGCTGCTTAATAGTTTTGTGGAAATCAGTGCATTTCAATCAGTCATTTACACAAAAAACTCATAGAGACCCATGGCTGCTTGTAAATCTCAGAGAGGCGGTCTAAGACTGTCTTTCTATGTGTCTTGCCACTCATAGGCCCTGTAGTGCTTGTCCATGTGTGTAGTGTGAACAGCTCTTGTGTGTATGTTTAAACAGCTTTCTGTGTTTATCTCTATTCTAGAATTCCACTTAGAGAGGACCCCCCTTCTGACATCACCCCACCCCGCTGAGCTCACAGGTTAGTTCCTCTATGAGCTTTACAAGCAGCTATTGTACACAGCAGCCGCTTGCCATATTCCAGTACACAGCATAGTGTGATCTGAATACTATCAGCTTACTTTGTGACAAAGGAAAACTTGAAATCGCATGATATGACCCCTTTAATAAAAAATTTAACTTTAAGTAAAAATAAGCATGTTTTTCCTGTGAATTCCTTCATGCTGCATTAAAATTCATGCCTTATTTTTACTTTTACAGGGCCCTCTGATTGCTACAGCATTTACTAATGGCTATCATTGAAATGAGTGACAGGTACAATAGTATTCATGGTTCTGACGTCTTCCCTACATCTTAAGGAAGGATTTTTGAAGTATGTGGTGATCTCAATCGAATATAATGGATGCACTCTACGTGCTGCAGGGTTTTATTCTTTTATCAAGCTCTCTGACTTTGAATGGTTTTGGATTAAATGAATCAACCCTAAACTGATGGAATGTCAGTTGCAACACTATTAATGTGATATTTCCTGTTTTATGAGTTACTGTTATATCAGTCTCTAAACTAACCTCCTGCTCCTCTTATATAGAGCTAAACCTGTAAATAATTCGTTCATTTCTCAGTTTAAAATGCTAACAACTTAAGTGTATTTTTTGTCTTAGTTTTATGTTTTTGATCTCTCAGTCCTTGTTCAAAGTTTTGTCTTTTTTGTGATGACATTATGCACATGTAGGTATGTAACTGTAGAAAAGCCTTTTCTTTTTAACAGCATAAGAGCAATAATCTGTCAAAACTATGTGAATCTTTGTAGCGTATTTAAAAGACTAAATCACTTTCAGACATTTGGTACATTTTCTACTGAAGAATATAGTGTGATGGGATGTCAAAATGTATATTTTGTTAGTTTTGCAACTGGATTTATTACATAGATCATGAAAATAGCAGTAATTATAAGGAGAACATACTTCTCAGACTTAGATTCGACCTTGTTTGTGTAAAATATTGTACATACTATCTTTTTGATCTGGTGAGATCTGTCGACTTGATTAAGAGAGCTTTTTATGCTCAAGAACGCAAACACATGATATTGTGTGTCCAAAAATGCTTTTTTCCCCCCATGATTTGATGAACTTGAACTTTTTGTTTTATTTTGTTCAGTGTTTTTTGCGACAGAAGGCAATGTGAATGATGCTACTGTTGAGTGAATGTACTGGATGTCTATGTTTGTTCGAGAGTGAATGCATGTCTGGTGCTGTCGTGATCTAATGTATTATCTTCGGTAAGATGATTTAAAATGTGAATTGTAACCCCTATTTCCATGCTGTTATGTTGCTTTTACCAAGTTTATATCTATAACACAATTCCTTTAATCTCTTTTAGAGGTTTAAAGTGTTGTAATAATTGAAATATAAATGTCCTTCAATTAACTGAAGATTCTGGTACTGGTGGAAAAAAAGTAGCAACACTAATATAACACTTTTTATGAAGTAAACAGGATGGCTGTTATTAATTGAAAGTTTTAATGTTTCTTGTTTGAAGCTTAAATAAAAAAAATTCAAAGTCAATTTGGAAATACAAATTAAATTATTTCAAATTTAAAAATTTAGATGTAACCAGTTAATTTAGATGTTACCATTTTCAGGTTAACATCTTTTTAGTGTGATATGAAAAACTAAATGTTAGAATAAAACTTTGCATATTGCTGTAGCCACCACACATTATAATTTCTCTCTTTCTAAATAGAATTTTAACAATTGCAGTCTTAATTCCTATATACAATCATTTTGAAAGTTTCTTTTCAGTGCACTTATAAACTTAAAAATAAAAACACTGGCCGATAAACCACTGGCAAAACATAATTTTGCTATTCCATTACGCTGCATATCAGTTTGACACTCACCTTTTAAACAATACAATAAAAATAAGTTCAAGCGTCACTATTTAACCCTAACCTGATCACTCAAAAGACACACAAAAAATCTTTGAAAGAATTTTATCTTCAAAATATACATGCAGTTTGAACACAATACAGCTTAAAATAGACTCAAATGTGAGCCACAGCATTTAACAATTCAGTCTTCATGAACACTGCATGAAAAAACACAAACAATTGGAAACTATATAAATGTATTTACAGGAAAAACCTTCACAAAACTGGGCCAAACAGGACCAGAAGCTTGAAGTTCCATTAAAAGAGTCAATGGCACCCTATCTCATATGCAAGGTGAAAAAATAAAATAACATTCAGGCAAATAATGCTTAACCTTCATCCTTTGGTCCTTTCTTTAAGTGGACCTCAGAGTATGTCACTGAATCCTCTGTGCAGGTCACTGAAGTAAGTGCCATAGCCGGACAATTCTGAAAAACAAGTCATAACATGATATAATAATTGCATCTGGTTCCATACACTATAAAAAATGATATGATCAGTAAGTCATGACAACTTATGTTACATTACTTTAACTTGTCAAACTTTTTTATAAGTTACATGAAGTCCAACTTGATTTCATGTCAGTTTAATGTAATTTAAGTTGAAATGACTTACACAACCAAGTTGATTATACTCAAAAAATTTAACTTAAGTTTTTTTCAGTTGAAATAGGTGGAATATGTTTTTTTACAATGTATTAAGTACGCATGAAAAAAAATCGCTCCATTTGCTTACTAGATTGTTAACATGTAACAAATAACTGCGTGATTTGAATACTACAGACTACTAAAGGCTCTTGATGGGCAAATGTACCTCTTTTCTTGATTTTACACTGTCTCGAGGAATGTTTAATGCTGCATAAACAACATGAGTTTGGTGAGCGTCTGGACAGGGTGATCCACGGGTAACGTCAACCTGAGAGTGAAATAATAAATTGAAAAATACTATATTACTTTTCTGAAAGACCATTAGCCTTGCCAATATTCAGAATCAATCAATCAATCAAATAAACAAGCAAACAAATAAATAAACATCACTTACTAGAGCTTCTTTTGCTCTAGATTCTATTCTGCAGTGTCCTAGATTTAAAAAAAAATCAGCCTGTTAAACTTTATAGTCACTTGAATTTAGTTTATTTAAAAATGTAATAGTTCTTCAAATCTCAAGCACACTGATAAACCCATAAACATTCAAGTTTAAAAGACATTTCAAAATTTTTCTTGCCTTTATAATGTATGTGAATAACACAGACAATGCAGATGATCAGCAAAACAAAGCCCAAGCCTGAAAGCACTGACCACATCACTGTGTTCATTGTGAGAGTTTGCGTTGTCACTGTTGTTGAATTAGGCACTACAATTGTTTTGAGAGAGAGGTATAAATGTTCATCATTTGGATTGTTCATTGGACATTTTAAGTACCAAAAATGTGTAGAGTGCATTGACTCTCCTTAAAAAAATGGAATGAAAATAAAGCAAGTAAAAAATAAAGCTCACCCACATATACATGCGTCCCATTTCCAAGTTCAGCAGGTTCAAGTGTAGGTAAATCCACAAATGCTGTGCAGTAATAGATGCCACTATGATTTAGATTCACTGACAGCAGCTGCAGTGTTGCACTAATTCTCCCAGATCCATTTACAGGCAATCTATGGTAAGACGTTGTACTGTTCGGTACAGTTTGATTATCTTGGCACCACTTCACCATGATTCTTTCCACGTGTGAATCAGCTTTAATGTGACAGGTGATGATGACATCTGTACCTTCTTTTGCTGTTATCTCAGGAATTTGCCACACAGATATGCCCAGATTTGGCAAAGATACATCTCCAGGGACGAGACCTGTGAGAAAGCAGCAAAAAAATAAAGCAATTCATTTGTTTAATTGCATCAAGCTATTGACCTTATGTCAATAATACGTTGTTATCAAGGAGGAAAAGGACGATATTACCTGTGAACCAGATGGTTACGAAGAGAGTAGAGAGACTGGTGCGTGTCATTTCATCTATAAGCTACTACAGAGACAGAGGGTTTCTCACGTTAGCAGAGGCAGGTGTTTTTCATTTTTCCTGTGTGGTGTATCCTGCCGTTTGAAACAAAGCATCACCTTATCTGCATAAACTCACACGCTACAGTGACACCCACAGACAGGCAAACTGGGCTCACATTACAGCATTTTCACTTTTTAACTGTTAAGTCAATGACGTCATTAACTCATTTCTGTCAAATCTACATTCGTTTAGCAAATCTATACATTTTTAATTTATTCAAAATACATTCAAATGCAATTCATACATACAAAAACTTCAATTCTTGAAAAGAAGAAAAAAGTTATATAATTGTGGCCTTATGTCTCACACGGGACAAAGAGTATTAAGCAAGTAATTCAGGTTGTAAAATGCCATGTGGTGTGCCTCTCCTTTATTTATATTTATAGTGCATGATATCTGTAATATATATATATATATTATTTTAGATTAAGATGTGTGCAAGTTGTAAAGAAAATATGTTACTTTTTACTTGATGGTTGCACCACATGATACTTTTAGTCATTAAATTTAGACTTATGTTGTTGTTGTTGTTTAAACCATATGGAAACAACTATAAAAAGTACATGTCAAAATAACCATATTTTTAGAACATTTGGCTACACATTTTGAGGTGTCCTTGTTACAGTGTAATTATACGCTTAAGTACTGAGTATTAATTAAGTACATGTACTTACTATAGGGTTATGGTTGCATGTAATTATGCATAATTTACTGTTATTACTATAAGTACATGTAACGTGTAACAAGAACACCGTAAAATAACGTTACCAAAGATACAGACTTTTACACTATATCATCCAGTGCACTATTGTGCATATGTCATGTGTGATACAGCCTTTATCCTCTATGCTGTGCTGTTTGCGACATCCTCACTTGCAGTACTATGCAAAAACCGTGGGAAAATTGCCAGTGTTCATTTCTTGGCAGCCTTGTAATGTGATTTTGGGGCCATTATCCATATGGCTGTATCAGTTGTAACTTCAACACTCCCTTCTCCCTTTGTCAGATAATGGTAATATGGGCAAGTAGACAGGCTTTTTTTTCTCTGCTTGCCTCTCCTCTTACATCTTACATTGCTTCAGCGTCCTGCACACATTCTCTCTCTCTCCCTCTCTAAAGTGGGATAGTGTTCAGCCCGGGTGGTAATTAGGTCATAAGCCATCTCTGACTCACTCAACATCTCATCCATGCCTTTCACACTTACCCAATCATCTGACATCCCCCATGAGTGTCTTCATGAGCTCTTGCCTTCTTGTTTCTCCTCTGGTTTTCCATTCAGTTTCTTGATCTTCTCCACACGGCTCTTGTAAATGTTCTCACCATCTCCTGCTCCTTCTTAACTCTGCACCGCTTGACACTCCTGCATCATGAGTCCTGGTCTTCAGCGGTCGGATGGAAAGACAAACCACTCTATCGATGGGAGTTCAGAACACAGTTTTGGAAGGTGTGCTGAGGCGCAGGGGGCACCACCACTGAGAAATTACATTGTTTTGACTATTTTCACTTGCTTTTGTCCAGCGTGGCCTATTAACATTGTAGCATTGGTCTTTTCTCTAATGGTGAGTAGAAAAGACTATTGTTTTTTTGTTATTATTGAGTGTATCTACCTGGACAGTTGCAAAAATGGAAATTCTGTCATAATTTGTTCACCTTCATGTCCAATCAAACCTGAATGACTTTCTTTCTCTTGTGGAACATAAAAGAAGATATTTTGAGAAATTTTCTGTCCATACAATGGAAGTCAATGGTGACCAAAAAACTGTTTGCTTACTAACATTCTTCAAAATACCTTCTTTTGTGTTTTGCAGAAGAAAGGTCGTATAGTACAGGTTTGCAGTGACATGAGAGTAAACAATGACAGAATGTTCATTTTTGGGTGAACTATCCCTTTAAATCAAATTCTTAACTGAGGATATAGATCACAATGTGCAGTTTATCTTTGGTCTTATCTTTGGCAGCAGAGAGTGTTTTTCTGAAAAGTTATGTTTCTTGTGGGTTTATAGTTTTGCACTTGGCAGTGTGTTATACATGCGGCTTTGAAATCTGACTAAACGTAATGTTCTTATGATCCAGATAGACATATAAGTGTTATAAATAGACAGGCCTCAAGTATCTGTGCAGTTAATTTTGTAGCACTTCCACACTTGCAAGCAAGACAGCATACACTCTCACACACGTCTCACACACACACCCTTTCCCCTACATGAACATTCACACGGCAGCCTGCAGATGTGCTCACTTGCACAAGGCACGTGAAAGGTGGATACTATGATGATGAACCTTCTCAGGCTGTTGTTCTCAACCAATGCTTATATGAACAGGAAAGTTTTTTCAGTGGTTTCCTACCTGACTTTTCACACCTTGACCTCAGAATAAGAGACACAGCTCTTACAGTCTGGCTACTAACATGTAATTCTTTTTTTTTTATGTCAATTAAAAAGAAAGTTACTTTTTCTATGAATTTAATATATATTAAAGAACAGTGTTTCTCATTCTTTTTTGTCTTATAGTATCTAAGGCCATAACCTCATCAATACGGCTCAACATTAATATATTATATATATATATCTTGTGATAACTGTAAATGTGGAGGCAAATACTTGAGGCCTGTGTGTATTATTAAAGCCATTAATATTATTAATTTAAGATAATATATAGTACATTTAAATGATGGTGTGTAAATAATTGTGTAAATAATAAATAAAAAGTATTTAAAAATAATTATAAATAATATTAATGTTAGAAAAATATGTAAATGTGAAATTATTTTTAAATCATATTATTTAAAGCTTTTAAACAGTAATAATTGTTACTATGGGTGAAAAACTGAAAATGAAAAACATTAGGTTAACGCTTAGTTTTTTTTTTATTATTAGTCTAATGACAACCTTAATATTTTTAAGTAATTTCTGCGTTACAGTTTTAAGCACTGCACCATAGGAATAAAGAATAATACAATGAATCAGGGGGTGTGGATCGAGACAGAATGGGTATAAATGTAGCATATGATCATTTGTATATTTTTGTAAGGTACAGTTATTCATGGCATACATGTGATTCATCCGCATCATAAAAATGAATCATTTTCACCAGCTGCCCATTTCAGTCATACCATTCCCCTGCATTCAGCAATCAAATCTGTGCTTTCAAATGCCACTAGCAGACTAGAGGCTGAATGGGGTAAAGTGCAGGGGCTTGCTGTGGAGAGCAAAACCTCCAGTTTCAGGTTGACTCTGCCACTGCTAACACATTAAAACTTTAAGGCTCACTGACTACAGCAGCTGCAGACGCCACCACACCGCCTGTGAGAAACTAGAAGAGCATCACAAATCATGCAAACCAGCTTACTGCCCTCTGACACACTGGAGGGTTTTATGCACACTGTAACATTGTCAAAAGTGGTTAACACATAATGATTATCTTTACAAGAGCAGAGATTTAATGCTTTTAAATATTTTTTTCTCTCACTAAACTTAATGTTCATACATGAAAAAAATATTTAATAATCCTTAAAACAAGATTTACTTGAGATTTACTTTCATATTTACTTAAAATGCATAATATATTAAAACTATTGTATTTTTTTTTATGTTTTAGGCATACATTTCAAAACATTTAGTGATGTTTACCTCTAATAAAAAGTTTAGACCTCCTGCTTTGTCTCAAATAATATCCAAACCCGAATAATTATGGTTTTAATATGCGAATCAGCTTAGTGAAGTCAGATCATCTTTGTCATCCCAGTAAATGTGATTTAGTGCGAGTGAGCTGTATGTCCAAGGCTCAGTTTGCTGTCTGATCTTATTAAGAGAGCTGAAATAAGGCTGGCATCTTCACTACGCCCCTCATTGCTGTCTGCTTTATGGGCAACATACTGAAGTCTAGTTTTCACTTAGAGACCTGTCACTAATGCTGCAATCCAAATATGCTTCAAATGTATTTTTATATTAAGTAGAATTTCTGTATAGCCTCAATCAAATTAATCTCTTTGAGTTTTTCAAACCTGAATTTTTTTATTTTGTCAAATTGTGCCTATTCTCACCTATTCTCTCTTTCAGTCTCAAAGCAGTTATGATGCAGAAGACTATGAAGGAGCTCAGCGGTTGGGGAGAAAGGCTCTTCACATGGGAATCGCTTCCCTAGTCATTGGCCTTGTGATCATAACGGTCTTCTGTGTTGTACACTTCACCACGGTACTCATTTGCACTAAACTTTCTCAAATATATTGTAAATATGATTTGTTTAAGGAATAGTTCACGTAAAAATGAAAATTCAGTCATTATTCACTCATGCCTCAGTCTTTCCAAACCCGTATGAACTTTTGGAGAAAATCATAGCCACTGTTTTCAGTATAATGACAGTGAAGGACTGGCCAAAAAAAAAAAAAAAAAAACACCATAAAAGTATTCTAAAAGTAGTTCTTATGACTCAAGCGCTATATTTCAAGTTTTCTAAAAATTATATGATAGCTTTACATGAGAAACAGACTGAAATTTAACTCATTAATCACTGAAAATCCTGCAGTAACCATTAAAGGGAGCTGCAATACCTACGTTGTGAACAAAGTGTTCTTTTAAGTTTAATCTTTTATATTAATCAGTTGATTCTGTTCACAAAATCAGTGTAAATGGTTTGATAACAAATTGGACTGATCTGGTTTTCAGATTCACTCACTGTCTTGGCAGTTCAACTGCAGTGGTTAAAATTCAACTTGAGGGGAAAATTATCAGTGAACTCATCACACAAACCCTTTATGTGGCCTCATAAGATCACAAGAGATGTACTGACTACTTTTAGGGAGATTTTTTGAGACTTGAAAACTCCTATTCCTATTTATTCACCAGATTTTCTCCACAAGAGAAAACTGTGTTTGGAACAACACGAGGAGTACTAAATTAAACTTTTTTTTGGGGTGAACTATTCATTTCAATTATCAGTTGTAAATTATATTCTAACTTGCATGTTATTTAGGTAACATGATGTATGCATTGTGTTCTCATTTTGTGAGTAAATATTTTCTACTTTTTATATCAACTAAACAGAATGCAATCTGATAGTGAAGAAACCAGTTTGACAGGAAGACTACACTGTAAATTGGTGGTGATCAGTTCCAGTGAACGCCAGAGGACACTGTGAGCTACACCCAGAACTTGGTTTCACTGTGGTGGCACCATGAGCTTGAACCATCCCAGGTTTATAAGTAATCAATATTTTCAAATGGAATGTATAAGTGGGTCTGATTTGCTCAAAGCATGGCCAAGAATCCAAACTACAGAAATCTTACACTAAAAGTCACTTAATATTCATACCATCTCAGAACGATGTTGTTTATTTCTGCAGGCAGTTCAACTGCATTTGTACGTCTGTATTTGCTGAGTATCATGACACATCAAATATTGTAAATGTGTAGTTTAGAGGTGTACATTGTATTTGTCCTAAAGCATACTAAAAGGATGCTTGCACCCAAATAGCTGATGCTTTTACAGAGAGAGAGAGAGAAACGTGTTATGTTGTATGGGTGAATGTAAAATTACAGGAAGTATACGATCATTTTTATGAATATGAATAAATATGAAATGTATGAACTGACTCAATACACTAAATTCACAAGTGTCTGTATCAGTTATATACAGAGGCGGACAGTAACTAAGTACATTTACTTGAGTATTGTACTTAAGTACACTTTTTGAGTATCTAGACACAATATCGTCTGATTTTGCTAAATTGTGTACGTGAAAATATTACCTATAAAGCCACAGAAGAACTGTTGTGCGACTCCTGATAAAACACAAAAGGTGTTTGACTGAAGCAGCACTGCAGACCGTTCTGTGTATGACATCAAAGAACAGCGAGAGCAATTAGACAGCATTTTTTTAAATGTTTGTTTTGATGTCAAATAAGTCTTGCTGTTTTGCATTTTTGTTAAAGCAGTGTTGCTGTTGTAAAGTTATACAGCTACAGTTGTGTTGCTGGGTTTTAAAGCAGGTTTGATTTTGTTTCTTCCTTATCAGTCTGTATTTACAGCAATTTCACTGTCCACTCTGTTCAAATGTGGATGAATGGCTACACATAGATGTGTCCAGAGCTGCAGAGGTCACTACCATCCTGCTTTTGTGGGGGTGGGTAGGGGTGTTAAATAATAATAATAATTATTTTATTTTTTCCCCCCATAGGTTTTTAACATTCTAAAAGCTCTTTATTCCAAAGATACTACAAGCGATTCAGTTTATTCAGTAGGTGTAATGTATTGCAAGTTGCTTCAGAGGTATTGCAAGTATTACACCAGCAGCATCTGAACTTTCACTTAAGTAATGGAGTTGTGTACTTTGTCCGCCTCTGGTTATATAATGGATTATAGCGGCTCTAGACATTCCCTCTCCACCTTTACACCCAATGTAATCTGCAGCATTTGGAGTATTAAGTATTATGATATGTAATATTATAGCCAGCTCTGGTTAAATATAGCTAAATCTGTCTCCAGTCTTGGCAATCAAAGCAAACAACTACTAGCTAAACATGCAATAGTATACTAGTGGTAGTATTTACTTTAAGTGTTTCATTGACTAGTTTTCAGTGTACTTCAATGTACGGGTGATTATAGTAATAGTAATCAGTGTGTCACTACCATCAATCTCACTTCAGTTCCTAACTAATGTTTTTCCAAGATGTACTGGAGGAGGTCCTTCTCACTACTGTTGCCACCCATGCCTGTGTTTATTGAAGTGTGCTTCGCAGAAACAGTTCCACTTATCTCAGGACCTCATTGCCAGTCATGTCATGACACAGCCGTGAGAATGTCGCAAGCTTCTGATGAACATGTGTGGACTCTCAAACACAGCTGTCTCACTCCATCACAGGACACACCCAATGGCACAGTCCCTATAAATAAATAAATAAAAAAGTAAATAAATTAATTAAATATGAAAATATATTAAAATATATATAAAAAATATAAATATGATAATATATAATTAAAATATAAAAGATAAAATTACTACCAAAATATTTTAATAAAATGTCAAAATATAAAATATAAAAATTATTTAAAAAAACACTGTATATGCTGTTTTAACTAATATACTTCCTTTATTCTTGTAATTAAAGGGGTCATATGATGCGATTTCAATTTTTCCTTTCTCTTTGGAGTGTTACAAGCTCTTGGTGCATAAAGAAGATCTGCAAAGTTGCAAAGACTAAAGTCTCAAATCCAAAGAGATATTCTTTATAAAAGTTAAGAGTCAGCCACACCTACCTAAAACGGCTCATTCTAACACGCCCCCACATGTCTACGTCACTTTGTGGGAAGATTTGCATAACGCCGCCCAAATGTTCACGCAAAGAAAGAAGGCGTAACTTTTATTCTCGCTGTAGTTTTGTTGTTGCCGCCGCCATGTCGTGAGTGAAGGCGCTGTGTGTTTAGTTGTGAAAGTGAAACTACTTTGTTTGGCCTTTCTTTTTCTTTTTTTTTAATTAATTGTATATGCTGAACAATTAACATTCAAAAGTATAACAAAAGGTTACAAACATGGTGTTCACGTTTTCTGGAAGAAAAAAAAAAAAAAGGGAAAGAAAAATAAATAAATAATAAGGAGGGTATACATCAAATAATCACAATAGAAAAGAGGAGTTTAGTTCTTTGAGCATGTCCATAGTTCTGGTTGCTTTCCGATTTGACAGACCTTGAAGAGTTTCAAAATAAATCCTCAAATCAGCTTTGAAGTGGGAGATACTGGGCTTCCTTTCTGACCATTTACATTTGTGTATGTAAAACTTACCTAATAATGTTTGGAGGTTTAGCATAAAAATGTGACTTATAACATCTCTTTTTCTTATATTAATTTTAGATCCACTCAAAATAAATAAATATTCAACATCAATCCAGAAAAATTGAACATACATACATTCAAAAAAAATATGCAAAACAGTCTCTACATGCATTCCACAAAAAACACAAAATTCAGAGAGATCAGCTCTGTATCTCTTGAGAAACTGGTTAGTTGGATAAATTATATGTATAATTTTAAAGTAAACTTCACTAACTTTATTTGTGACACAGAATTTATTATAAGTCCAAATCAATTTCCAGTTGATATTCTCAAAATGGTTATTCCAGAAGTACTTACACCGAAGTGTTGCAGGGCAGTGAATCAAACATCTAAAAAATATATTATTACATTTTCTATCTTTGATATCAATACCGTTTAATAAGATCTCTTTTTTAAATGTTGATTGCTTAGATTCACTAAATCCCTTTAAAAGACTCACAAATCCTGCTGGTATTGCATCAATTACAATACTATATTCACGCGGAGGTATTGGAATACCAAATTTCTCTAAAAATTCAGTATATGTAAGTAAATATCCTTCATTATTTATCAACTGTGAGACCATTAGAATACCATTTTTAACCCAATTAGTATAGAAAATTGATTTGTTCTTATATTTAACATATTTATTATTCCAAATTATCTGCCTATGGGGAGAAAAATGATGTTTGTATATAAGAATCCAATATAAAAGAGCCTGTCTATGAAAATTAGATAACTTAATGGGGAGTTTGTTGACCTCAAAATCACACTTCAAAAGAAACTCTACGCTCTTTTTAGCAACATCATATGACCCCTTTAAAAAAAATCAAATGAAATGAAGCTGATGGTCTATATTTGGTTGCTGTAATAAACTCCATTAGTGTACGCCAAAGTCAAAACTGCAGTTTTTACGTAGTTTATGAATAAGTAGCAAATTTCTACATTGCATTTGTAGCTGATAAATATGTGAATATTTTATCAAAGTTTGAGATATACGCTACACACAGTGCAAACAATCGCTGTGTTACAGAAGAAACCAAATGTGTTCCAGCCTGTTTTTATACAGTCTATGGTTCCAGCACTCCCCGTCTCCCACTGGTTTAACTGCACAGCGCGCTGGTTATTTCCCTTGTCCCGAGCAGCAGGCGGAAGAGGCGTGCTTAACATTTAACCTTTCTGTGAGGCAATGTGAAAATGGCGTTATGAAAAGAAACAGTCGCGGGCTACGGGCAAATAACGTTTTCAGAGGTAAGATATTTAATCATAAGGGAAATTACCACAGTCCGAGAGGAAACGGAAATAGACTGTGGTCGTTTCTGTAGGCGAGGCTTACACGCAAGAACGGGAACAAAGAAAAAACGATGCCAAAATACGAGCAAAGAAACAATAGACTAGTTTTTTAACGTTACTTATTTGGTATTTCTAGGTTATTCAGCTGTTGAATTGGCTGTGTAACTCTAGACTGCTAAACAAACGCCGTGTAACTGTTAGGTATAAAATGTAGTTTAGGTGACTTCCAAAACAATTGTAAACAGCGGTCAAAGGTTAAGTTACTTCTTTAATTACATTGTTTGTGAACCGTATGCGTATTGTAACGACTTATTTTTAAGGAAATATAAACGTCTTTAAATTCATGTAAATACAAAGGTAACGTTAGTTTTCGGCCTCAATCTGTTTGTTGCATGTCGTCTCGTGGAACCCAAACTGTTCTTTGGCGCCTCTAGCTCTTTTTTTTTTTTTTAGCTATACGTCGATTATCTGAAAAAGCAAAATAATAAGGTTCTTGCCATATTTGTCGTATGTGATATATAAATCTTTGATAAATTGATAAATAATGACTACTTCTTTTGTTGTACACTTACCTTCCGATACTACTAATCCCAAGCATGCGTTCGGTTGTTATGGTTACCAGGTGAAGGTCGCTAGCGTTTATTT
>NW_015547683.1:94567-97189 GCF_001515605.1 Sinocyclocheilus anshuiensis
AACATCTGCGCTTCGGCCAACTTTTATAGTTACTTAAACTTTGGAAACTCTTGCACTTTGGAAATTATTGTATGAAAAGAACATTATTAAGGTACATCAAACATAAAAGGATAATTAACCCAAAAATGACAATGTTGTCATCATTTACTCGCCGTCAAGTTGTTCCAAACCTGTATGAGTTTCTACTAAATACAAACCAAACAGTTGATGATAACCCAGATAGCACACCTCTGCCAGATGTCTGTTAAAGATCACTTCTTCTGGAAATCATCTGCTGTGTACTACAAACATCTGATAAACGTCTTTCAGACATCAGTTTTACATGCATTCTAAATCAACAACATCTTAAAGGCATCTTCTAAATGTCTATTTGACATCTGATAGGACATGTCCTTTAGACGTATTGCAGATGAGCAGACACTCTAAAAGATACGTCTTGCAGAAGTCAAACAGACGTCTCCATGATGTACTTGTGCGATCAGGGACCATTGACTTTAATAGTATATACAGGTGCATGTCAATAAATTAGAATGTCGTGGAAAAGTTCATTTCAGTAATTCAACTCAAATTGTGAAACTTGTGTATTAAATAAATTCAGTGCACACAAACTGAAGTAGTTTAAGTCTTTGGTTCTTTTAATTGTGATGATTTTGGCTCACATTTAACAAAAACCCACCAATTCACTATCTCAACAAATTAGAATACTTCATAAGACTTTTCCACGACATTCTAATTTATTGAGGTGCACCTGTATATAGTCAGTGGCTATCATCAACTGGTGACCAACATTCTTTAAAATATCCTCTTTTGTGTTAAGAACACAAAGAAAGATGCTCATACATTTGGACCATCTTGAGGGTGAGTAAATGACGACAGACATCTCTTTAAAAAAGAACTTTTAAGACCCTAAGCGAATAAGACTTCATGTACTTATGAGTAAGATAAATTATGAAGAAAGGTCTTGTTCAGAATTGGAAGTCTCATTAACATGCATGCATGTAAATAAGCAGCAGCATGGGCAACACCAGCAGTGAGAGAAGCGGTGTGGAGAAGACGCAACGGCGAGAGAGCCGTGGTGGAAAAGATGGTGCTCGACCCAAAATCCTAATGGACAGTGCGGAGGACGGAGACCTCTTCCAAACAGATGATGCCAAGGTGGTGTGGTTACAGTGAAATATTAACCTTGGAAACATGTTCCTTTACTCGTTTATTGTGGCGATATCTCACTGCTCTGCTTCGATTAGCTTTATACACCTCATCCATCTTTCTCTCTGTCTTACTAGGAGTTTCTAGCCTGGCAACATGATCAGGAATCAGATACTAAAGCTCCGCCAGAGGAAAGGCCCACTGTGTTCCGCTGGAATGGTCCAGGAAAAGAGATTTACTTGTCTGGCTCCTTCAACAACTGGTCAAGCAAAATCCCCTTGAATAAAAGGTGCGTTCTGACAGATCATTAGATCACTAGCACGACATGGTAGACTATGTTAGCACAAGAAACACAGCAGCAGGTATTTGCATTGTCTTAAAAACCATAGAGCTGAACATTCTACAAGGTGCAGCAAGTCAGCTGGTCCTTGATAGTGGGTCTGTTCAGATAGACTGACTCACAGACAGCAGGGGAAAATGAGAAGTTAATTGCAAATAGTAAAATGCATTTAAAGGAATATTCCATGTTTCATACATGTTAAGCTCAACTTAGCTCTTGTGGCACAATGCTGATTTGCACAAAAATGAATTTCAATGTGACAACATAATGCCTAAAACCACAAATTGACTGTAAAATGGTGAGGTTTTAACATAACAGTTCATGTACACTACTGTTCAAAAGTTTAGGGTTATTTTATTTAAGAAATTAATACTTTTATTCAGGAAGGAGGCATTAAGTTAATCAAGCATGGCAATAAAGACTTTTACATTTAAAAAAAAAAACAATCTATTTCAAATAAATGCTGTTCTTCTGAACTTTGTATTCATTAAGGAATGCTGAAAAAAATCACAGTTTCCACAAAAATATGAAGCTGCACATCTGGTTTCAACATTGATAATAATAAGAAGTGTTTCTTGAGCAGCAAATCAGCATGAATGATTTCTGAAGGATCATGTGACATTGAAGACTGGAGTAATGGCTGTTTTAATAAAATATATTAAAATAGAAAACCGTTCACAATATTACAGATCTCACAATATTAGTTTTTACTGCATTTTTTGGATCAAATAAATAACACTAGTGAGCATATAAGAGACTTTCAAAAACACTGTAGAAAATCTTACAGATTCCACACTTTTGAACAGTAGTTCAAATAAAATAAGCTTACATTTCTGCTTTTCAATCCTCAAATCGACCTGTTCAATCAGCCTGTTCACTTGCATTGTAAGTGAAATGATTTTGTGATGATTAAATTTGTGCCACAAAATTGAATGAGCTTAACTGGGATTGAACCGAGAATATTTCTTCAACCACATTATTGTACATCTAGCTTCAGAGATTTCAAAAGAGAAAAGAAAACACTTGCCATAGCTTTTGTTAATGTAGCATTAGGACACTCTGTCTAGGGCTGCACGATTAATCGAAAGCGATTGTCATGCGCATTTTGATAGTAATGCCGGTTCTGTAATCAGCAG
>NW_015547683.1:97235-104070 GCF_001515605.1 Sinocyclocheilus anshuiensis
GAGTGTCCTCTGGCCTTTGGATGGAGATTTACTGCTGATCACAGAACCATGCTTCACTGAAAGATACGCATGACAATAGCAGCTTCTGTCGAATCGCGATCTCGATTCCCTTTCGATTTATCGTGCAGCCCTAACTCTGTCTTTCTGATATTGTAGTTTTGGCCTCTTCTCCAAGTAGATATAACTGCAGACCGGAGATCTCCAAAATGGGGCGTGAACTCCAAACGTGGGCAGAACCTCCAAAATGGGGCGGGTCTCTTCACGCCAAGACTTTCACCATTGGTGGATTGAGGGAAAAAAATGCGCATGCGTGTCATGTGCCTGTCTGTCAATGGGAGGAAGCCACGCCCTATTTTGGAGCTCGCACCCCGTTTTGGAGTTCCCGCCCCCATTTGGAGATCTCCGGGCTGCAGTTATACCCTTCTCCTCTTATCACTAAAAACTGGGAAATTAAGACAGCACTTGCTGTGCTTTTACATGCTCAACACTAGGGGTCAGTGTGCACTTACAGGAAACTTGAAAAAAAACAACAACAATGGACACTCATGCTGAAAGCAAAAGGGCATCTTTCAGAATGTGCTGCCTTTTCATTTTGTAGCCATCATTCACTGTCATCATCATGAGTAGAAAAAGGAAAGAACCTTCCACTTGCTTTTCCTTATTGTTTTGTTCTCTCTTTTTTACAGTCATAATAATTTTGTGGCCGTAATTGACCTGCCAGAAGGAGAGCACCAGTATAAGTTCTATGTGGACGGCATCTGGACATTAGACCCCAAAGAGGTGGGAAAGAGTCTCTTATAGTTTTTGATTATCTGATAATCCTCATACATCATATTTTGAAACCTGTTCTTGCATATTTTTTCTAGCCTTTTGTGACTAATAAGTCAGGTGTGGTGAATAATGTAATTAAAGTGAGGAAAACAGACTTTGAGGTTTTTGATGCACTGAAGACAGACTCCAATAAATGTGCCGACATGTCAGGTAACTCTAAATCAACATAAATCTGTTCATAAAATATGCTACAGGTTCTGATCTTATGTTTTTTTTCTATCAGACTTATCCAGCTCCCCACCTGGACCATACCATCAGGATCCCTACTCAACCAAATCAGAAGACAGGCTGCGCTCTCCTCCTATACTCCCACCACACCTGCTGCAGGTGCTCCTCAACAAAGACACTGGAATCTCTGTAAGTACTGCTTTGCTACATCCTGAACATAATATACATTTATACTGCTTTATACAACTGTCTGGCTAGACTCATTTTGCCAAATTGTTTTCATGTATTTCATTCCGCTTCATGCCCACTCCTGCAGAATTTCACAGAGTTTCCACCCGCGTCTGCCGGCCTGTTCTCGCAACCCTGCAGTTTTTGTTTGTTAGAAAAATCTTTTCTCACTTTTTATAAATTTAACACATCCTTGCTGAATAAAAAATATTAATTTCAAATATTGTACACACCTCATCCATCTTTCTCTCTGTCTTACTAGGAGTTTCTAGCCTGGCAACATGATCAGGAATCAGATACTAAAGCTCCGCCAATTATTTATTAATATTTAAAATACAGTTTTGTGGAAACTATTGCCATTACTTAAACACAAATGGATATTAAAGCTTTTTCATTTGGGTTTTCTAAAGTACATAAAATCTGATGGAAACCAAGCAAGTGATTTGAGAAGAGGTCGATTCTTTGTAAATACAGTGTTGCAGTTCAAGCGGTTCCTTTTGGGGCTTAAAGAGATAAGAAAAGATAAAGAGCCTGTGTTTGGTAATTGCTGAGTGTGTGCGATTTTTGAAAGCAGAGACTTTCCCTAACTTGTTCCCGTGTCTGCTTTTAACAGTGTGACCCAACCCTGCTGCCTGAACCAAACCATGTGATGCTCAACCACCTGTATGCCCTTTCCATCAAGGTCTGGCAGCAAACTACACACACTTTAGAAAGGCACTCATAGAAAAAGTTCTCTAATAATGTCCAAACACTGAATAATAGTTCACCCCAAAATTTTTGTTAACCATAATTTCAGTCAATGTTTTCCTTCAGTGCAACACAAAAGTAGATGTTTAACAGAATGACAGTGCTGCTGTTTTTCAGACAATGAAAGGCTGACAGGCTCCAAAAATGATAAAAGCACCATAAAAGTATCATTACTTTAATAGATATGACGTTTATAGATATGAGTAAATGAGTTATTATTTTCGGGTGAACTATCCCTTTAATCATTTATATTTTGCATATGGTAGAGATGACCAGCATTTTCAGTTGATATCACTGATGTGCCTCTGTTTGCTCTCCTCACACAGGATGGCGTGATGGTCCTTAGTGCGACACACCGTTACAAAAAGAAGTATGTGACCACACTGCTGTACAAGCCTATATGATCTCAATCCATCAACCTATTCTTTCTGGTTTCTGCCTTATACAGTCTTATACTGCTAAATCAAAGAAAGGGACCAGACCTATCATATATCAGCAAACTCACGTGTGTGTGTGAGTTTATATTTGTCTGTCTCTGAATGTCAGCTTCTGATCCATAAACCAATATCTACAGTGTTTGCACAACTAATGTAATGTGTTTGCTAAATGTAAAAAAATATAATTTCTTATGAAGCTTGCAGACATGCACGTGTGTTTTGTATGTGGCTTTTCAGTTTATGAATTTCAAAATGCTCCTAGATCATTCGAAGGACATCTGTGATGTCTGTTGTCACCTTTTCTTTGAGATCTTGATTCCAGGGATGTCACTAAAAGACTTTTGACATTTAATGTGAACATTCCCATCATATTGCTCTGGATTTAGAAATATCTGCAAACACAATGATGAACCATAATATAACTGTTGATGAATGGACCACTGTGCTATTAAAATGCACACTAAAACATTATTTGTGTTATTGAAACAAACACACTGAACACTGGTAGTGTATTTCGTTGGATACGCTATATATACTTCTTTAACTGTTCTGCTGCTTTAATGTGCTTTAGTATGAGAACTACATATCTGTCTATATGGGTATGATGCATTATGTTTATGTTTTTCTTAATGCAAGGTTTTCTTTGTCACATTTTACACAGAGGTAATTGAAGGTTCTCTTGCAGAAAAAGATGGTTTCTGTAAGCAAGTCTATATTATCAAAATCCCTACACAGTTATCATGGAGACCGCTTCGGTCAGTGATAAAATATGATTAGGGTTGGCTGAGACAGTTCTCGGTGTGTTTTTTTTTTGTTGTGATGTTACCAGACAACAATATTGAAAGTCCTGCTAAACTGAATTAAATAATTGTGGTGTTTTCGTAGCAAGTGCTGTTAGTTTTGCAGAAAATCTCTGCAACTGCATCTCAGAACTCGTTCAAATTCAACTTAACAGCTGATAACAGTTTCAGTTTCAAAAGTGGAGCATATGGGCAGAGAAAGAAAAATGCCACCTGTTACTTGGACTTGGCAAAATAATCTAAGTTTGACAGCAGCTTGCTTTAATCTCTTACTTTGAGATACAATGTTCAGTTACAGTCTTTTTTCTGAGTCATAAAGGTATGTGACGGGTTTAATGAACAATGCAAAGTATGTAATGTACCAAACTAGTTGACAGACTGGTTGACTTAAATAACAAGCTGCTCACATGTGCAAATAAGAAAAAAAAATCCTGTCTACAAAAGGAAGGCTGTTAATTAGAGAAGAGACAGTGATTTGGTGCAAGTCATAGTGATTGGCATAGAGCTTTAGCTTGCTATAGTAGAACAAAAACACAGCGGTTGCTGCTTAAATAATTTAGCCAGAGAGGAAGCCTTTGGAAATTGGAGGTAAGTTAGTGAAATTGTCATTTTTATATTGGCTTTGTTATACTGACTTTAACATTACCATGATGATTCAAGGGTAGCATGCAAAAGTTGCTGTTATTGAAAGTAATGAATTGTCTACAGTAAGATCATAAACTATAAATATCCCACATATTATTTGTCATTTATAATAAATTAAATTATATTAGAGGAAATTCTGTATTATCAACTGTGACTGAAAAAGATTTTAAACCGTTTTAGAATTTATACCACCCTGCTTTCAATGTGGCTACATTTTGATTATATAACAGATGAATATAAAAAAAATATTTAAGTAGATAAAATGTAAAGTAAACGGAGCAGCAGTGTTAAGTATGTCTTTGTTAAAAGAAGGTTGAATATATTCATGCTCCTGTGGTCTGAATGTGTTTTGCATCGTGTAGCGTAGATAGTTTGTCTCTTGAGAACTGTTCTTTATGTCAAAGCGTTTTACTGCATCAAGACAAAGATGTGTTTTTGTTGGCATGTGAAACCATAGGTCGTCACACCCAACCAGCCTCAGTTCTCCAACATGCCTTCATTTATTCAGAAGGCACTTTTACAGGGTGACAAGGGAGGAATGAAACTATACAACAGCACAAGCATTTCATATAGGGGACAAGAATTGTGTCCATTGTTAGAGGTAGAGCGTTGTAAGGGGTGTGATGTTTAGAACAATGTTTCATAAGTGCAAGACGGCTTGTGAATAGAGAGTTTGGGCTGGTATATTTTAATTTTCATGTAACATTTAAAAACCAAAAATTAAAGACTTTTTTTATCCAAAGCAATACGCGCATTCTCTAAACGGATCCCCCTGGCCTTTTTGAACATGGTTAGCACTAGTTCAGATCCAGGATCTCAGGCAGGAGAGAAAAAAAAAAAGCTGCTGCAAATTTCTAATCTTTTTTTTTTTCTAATGTGTGAGAAAACAACAGTAAAACTAATAGATTTACAATCATGTACAATATGAAGTTATTTGCTTCTCACAGTGGTATGGCTGTCTATCTCACACTCGTGATGCTTACTGTGACTCTACCAACATGTAAGTATGTTATTAGCTCAGACATACTTAACAATGACATGTTGATACATTACAACTTTTCCTAATTTTATGTGAACTGATTTAAACAAAGTTTACACTTGATAACATGATTCAAAGATCCATGTTTAATTTCAAAGAGCCCAGATATATACCACAGTTCAAAAGTTAGGGGTCAGTAAAATATTTTATTAATTATATTTTTTGGTGAGTCTTTTACGCTCACCAAGGCTGCATTTATTTAATTAAAAATACAGTAAAAACAGTAATATTCTGCAATATTATTACAATTTTAAATAACACTTCAGTTTTCATATATTTTAAAATGTAATTTATTTCTGTGATGGCAAAGCTGAATTTTCAGCATCATTACTCCAGTCTTCAGTGTCACATGATCCTTCAGAAATCATTCTAATATGCTGATCTGTTGCTCAAGAAACATTTATTATTATCAATTTTGAAAACAGTTGTGGTGCTTAATATTTTTTATGGAAACTGATTTTTTTCAGTATTCCACGAAAGTTAAAACAAACAGCATTTATTTCAAATAGACATCTTTTGTTTTGCTCATGTTTTACTGTCACATTTTATCAATGTAATCCATCATTGCTGAAAAAGATAAGGTATTAAATACAGACCTCAAACTTTTGAATGGTAGTGTAAATAATGCAACAGATTCTAACATGCTAGCAGCTTGTTCCTGTCAGTAGATTTGTTTTATTACTCCAAACTGATTCAAAACCACATTTAGCACTTGACTTTAATAGTAATATCTTCTCTGTAGCACATCTGAACAGCATAAAAAACTTGCTGCAGTTTGAGGACATGATTAAGTGCACAGTACCGGACAGTTCACCACTGCTGGACTTTGCAGACTATGGCTGCTTTTGCGGTTTAGGTGGTACAGGGACGCCTGTTGACCAGCTCGACCAGTTAGTTTCTTTTGTTATTTTCAGTGAGAATGTGTATATAATATATATATACATCACACTGTTCGTTCTGAATCATTTTGTATTAATAATTTTCTTTCTCTAATGACCTGGTAGGTGTTGTTTTACCCATGACACCTGCTATGGCACAGCAATTACCCTGGAGTCCTGCTCATCATTGTTTGACGATCCCTACACAAACATATACGAGTACAAGTGTGATGAGAATACCAAAACTGTCACATGTCTGGGTGAGTGAAAATAAATCCCAGGATTCCATCCTATATTCATCCGTTTTCCAAACATTTTGTGCTATGTAGAGCCGCGGGGACGCCAAGACAGAGAGAGAAGATATAACGCATCATCAGTAACACATGAGCAAGCGTGCTGTAATCACGTGTAACATTTACACACAACAAAAATATTTTTCCTCTGCCTTCAGAAAGAGTTTCAAGACAAGCCACACCTGAATTAGCCTAAAGGCCGGTTTCACACCGCAAGCGCGTATTCTTTCTTTCGGCGTCCATGTTAACAAATCAGCGCATTCAAACCACAGACTGGAGCAGCGCTGAAGCGATGTTTCGGCGCCGAGTCTATTTTTGCTGTGCCGCTCACGCTCAATTAAAGTGACAGCACACTTTTTATGAACAGAATAAATATGATTTCACTCAAAAAGCGCTCAAATGCACAGAATAAGCATGTCTAGTATGTTTTAACAAGAATTAGAGTTTATCAGAAAAGAGAATAAAGAATCAAAAATATGTAGAGAAGATTTACCCATTTAAGCTTGTTTTTAATTATTCCGTTTATATATATATATATATAGTTAAGTTAAATCTCTGAATTATAAGCTGGTATTTTAATGTGATATTATTTGTTTAGTTTATCATATATACATATTAGTTGTAGTTTATTTGATATATCACACATTATAATCAGATATATCTTTCTACCTGTAGTCCCTAATGGCCAACAAACTTAGTCTGTTTTTAGGAAGGCTACAACTTTGGTGTTCAACATATTGTTTCAGAAATGCAAACAATTAAATATTGA
>NW_015547683.1:104884-106120 GCF_001515605.1 Sinocyclocheilus anshuiensis
GTTTAGTTTATCATATATACATATTATTTGTAGTTTATTTGATATATCACACATTATAATCAGATATATCTTTCTACCTGTAGTCCCTAATGGCCAACAAACTTAGTCTGTTTTTAGGAAGGCTACAACTTTGGTGTTCAACATATTGTTTCAGAAATGCAAACAATTAAATATTGAAATTTAAACTTCTTGGTTGGTTTTATGTTGTTAAAGTTAACTTTATGAAAAGAAATATGACTGTTTGTAAAAGGAAATTATTAAATTAGTTTTTTAATTATTATTTATTTCACATGGGTTTGAATCAGATTTGGTCAGATGGTCATTTTACACCCAGATGGGGCTTTACACCCACTGACTCGACTCGAGTCAACTTACCCCTAACCTGGGGCAAACTGAGCCATGAGAACACTTTTTTTAAAGCCATATTTTTTAGAACCCTTTGTCATAGATACATTCTGATCCTTTAAAATGATCGGAATACTTTCATTAGGATAGGAAAAATACTTTCATTGTACTTCTGCATCATTTTAACTTATCTTGAGGACCACATAAGTAACAAATGGCTAAACCCCACTCTCCCCTATAAGTATTAGACATTTAATTTAATATTTTACAGCATAAATCTATATTATATACTAATAAACAACTAATTTGGAGCATTTATTACATTTAGTTATACTTTTAAATTTAGTAATTTATTAATTCAGTCATTCTTGAGAAGTGGGACAAAACAGGGTGCAAAATTTAAAAAATAAAACCTTGTACTCAGACAAATGAAACTACATTTATGCATCTTATATGTACTAAGCTACTGAGCTATGCTTTGATACAACCTCCCAACCTTTCTCTTTTTTAACAAAATGTGCTTTTTTACCTTGGACTGTGTAATATAATTTCAGCTTAATCTTTAACAGCATTCAAGATGTTTTTAACATTTCAAAACACATTCTCGTGTTAGCAGACAGATTACACTTTCACATGTGACCAATAATTCCACAACAAATATAAAATATCATAATGAAATATTATCAAAATATTCAACTGACGGAGGTGACAGAACTGACGGAGTTGACACATCTGACGGAGGTGACGAAAACCTGAATTTGTAGTCATTTTAACTATCAAATACATTGAATCAGTCAATTACTGTATTAAAACAAACACAACAAACAGTGAGTATGTTATTGTTTATAAAGCTTTTATTCAAGAGTCACATTTAAGTATTTTGATATATCA
>NW_015547683.1:106770-108633 GCF_001515605.1 Sinocyclocheilus anshuiensis
ATATTATTTTTTAACTATTTATAGGCCTAGGTTTTAATAAAATATGATGTGTTATAGATTACTAGTATCAAGACAAGTGATCATAATGGGAAATATGCTTAATTACAAAAATTAAAGTGTGACAAACTGCTAAATATTCTATATGATGATTTACCTGCTGACTTGCTGGAGCTTTGAATCCATGTTTGCAATGTTGAACTGCCTTTAGCAGCCTCCCTTCGCTCTCTCTCTCTGTCTCTGTCTTCTTTTTTTGTGAAGGCATTTTTTTTTGTCTACAAAGTGTGCCAACAACAGGGAACAATCGTTTGATTAGACATTCTAATTTTAAAAACGTGGATATTTTGTTATTTTAGAAGACCGAGAGCAAATTATTACCGACAGAAAAACAAAAACAAACTACCAAATGACTAATTCAGCGAATCATCCACTGACTGTAATGTGGATTGTAATGCATTCACCTGTTAATGCAACGACATTGGGAACTGTGGTCTCCACTCCAGAGAGCAGCACACAGATCGTGAGTGATGCTGCGGAGCAGGCGGGAAAACATGGAGCGGATTAGTGGAATCGGCGTACAGACCGCTTGAGCTGGGGTGATGGGGGGGATTGGTGAGAGGGGCCGCTTGAGCTGGGGTGATGGAGGGATTGGTGAGAGGGGCCGCTTGAGCTGGGGTGATGGAGGGATTGGTGAGAGGGGCCGCTTGAGCTGGGGTGATGGAGGGATTGGTGAGAGGGGCCGCTTGAGCTGGGGTGATGGAGGGATTGGTGAGAGGGGCCGCTTGAGCTGGGGTGATGGAGGGATTGGTGAGAGGGGCCGCTTGAGCTGGGGTGATGGAGGGGTGAGAGGGGCAACTCAGCCGATGAGGGCAAAGGGACAGTGGCTCTAGCCACCAGGCCACCCCCTGTGCACGGCCCTGGTCCATGTAGATGAGCAAATAACCAAAGCCACTAGAAGGCAATCCTGCAACCTTTAGCAAAAAAAACGTAATGGCTAATGCTAACGCTTCCGGTTTGCCAGTACTGGGAAAGGAGACCAGAGGACGTTTTTTTAATGGATGTCAATGGAGGAGAGGCTTCACTACGCTGAATAAACAGCTTTTTAGAGGAAACAGCTTATCATTTATTTATTTAGCCATTTAGCAGACGTTTTTATCCAAAGCGACTTACAAATGAGGACAACAGAAGCAATCAATTGTAGTATTAAAAACAACTAAAAATAGATCCCACATCCAAAGCTAAAACTTTATAAATACTACTTATACACATTTTAAAAATAAAGAAATTAAATAAAAATTAAAAATGCATACAACAAAATTTCAAAACTTAACATTTAAATGAAAAACAAAAAAATAAAGCTAAAAACAATTCAAAATATTAAAGAACAAAAGGTATAAGACTAAGAGTATAATAATGATTCTAACATAACAGTAAGCCAAACACCAAAAAAACAACTATATATGTGTATGTACAACCATACACACATACATATATATATATATATATATATATACATGCACATTTATAAATTTAATATATATAATATATATATTCCATTTAGTTTGTTGAAGTAGTAAAATAACTCAAATTAAATCAAACTAAAACTTAATAAACTTAATAAAACAGACATAATAAATTCAGACATAATTTTACTAAAATTAAAATAAATAACAAATACAAATAATACAAATCAAACGACAGTAGTTTATCAGTAATCCTAAAAAATAACACTGCCAAACTTACATGCTAAAAAACAACAACTTACTTAACATAGTAAGAAATGGTTATAAAAAACTGAAACAGAAGTAAAACAAGTAGTAGGAAAGAGGAGAAATAAAAAGCGATACTTATCCTTTGCCGGTGTCC
>NW_015547683.1:111214-117566 GCF_001515605.1 Sinocyclocheilus anshuiensis
TTTAATGGATGTCAATGGAGGAGAGGCTTCACTACGCTGAATAAACAGCTTTTTAGAGGAAACAGCTTATCATTTATTTATTTAGCCATTTAGCAGACGTTTTTATCCAAAGCGACTTACAAATGAGTACAACAGAAGCAATCAATTGTAGTATTAAAACAACTAAAAACACATCCAAATGTAAAAGCTAAAACTTTATAAATACTACTTATACACATTTTAAAAATAAAGAAATTAAATAAAAAAGACCTATACAGACATAATAAATTCAGAGATAATTTAACTCAAATTAAAATAAATAACAAATACAAATAATACAAATCAAACGACAGTAGTTTATCAGTAATCCTAAAAAATAACACTGCCAAACTTACATGCTAAAAAACAACAACTTACTTAACATAGTAAGAAATGGTTATAAAAAACTGAAACAGAAGTAAAACAAGTAGTAGGAAAGAGGAGAAATAAAAAGCGATACTTATCCTTTGCCGGTGTCCTGCCCGGTGGAGTCGCACGGTAGAGTCGATGGTCTTTACACTCTTCGGTCTTTAAACGAGGAGGCCGTCACGTGACACTACTGTTTAACTAAGCTTTTTTATACCCGTCTAATAAAATACTAAATTAATTCAGCTGGACACACTTTCCTTATTTTTTCCACAACAAATGGCCAAGCAAGCGCAGACACTGACAAGATACGCGATACAGAACGAGACCAAACGCGATATCAGCACATCTCCACACAGTAAACAAAACAAGCGTTTCCTAGCAACTACAACTGCACTAAACACTAATGAGACAAGTAAATACACTTACGAGCTGCTTTTAACTTCCGCTGATAAAGACTGCTTCTCTCAAAGAGTATTTCTTTACAATGTTTTCTGCTGGCGCTTGAACACACTTTCCTTATTTTTTCCACAACAAATGGCCAAGCAAGCGCAGACACTGACAAGATGCACGGTACAGAACGAGACCAAACGCGATCATTTAATGAATCGACAGCCTATTGGCTAATCTCCTATATGTTTTACACTAAGCAATACTTTTGGATTGAACTATTTTTAGAGTTTACACCGAAAAAAATGCAGTTTTATAAGAGAAGTCACTGACTTTTTTCGACAGGTGGGGTTCAGCCAAAGTTCCTTTAAGACAAGTCATGTCACTCAACGGCCATCTTTGAAACGACTCTTGGGCATGCAAGTGCTGCTTCTGTCTTTTTGAATGGGGAAACATCAATTTCTCCAAAACTGTTCGCCAAGCTTAAAATTGTATAATTCTCATAAATGTTGTTTCTTTTGCTCAAATGGCCTTAAAAAAGTCTATTTTTCAGGCTAGACCAGCCAGTGCGCATGAGCGCATGTCTCAGAACGCTGCAGTGACGCGCTGACTTTACCGATTAGCAATTGGCTCTTTTACTTAGAAGGTGGGGCTTCGTTCTATAGCGTGGCCATATTGAGCATTGCATTTTTCCCCATTCAAAACTATACAAGTGACACGTCTTGGGTATTCTATAGTCTTTGAGGGAGTAAAAGGAAAGTGCTGCATGGTCTATTTTGATGACATTGCTGTCTATTCTAGTAACATCACCGAACATTTCCAGCATCTTCAGCAGGTCTTCAGCTTACGGCATTTCTCTGTGGTATCCATAAACGGCGATTGAGTGTCGCACAACTCTGAATGAAATTCAGTGACATCAAGGCTGTAATGTGATTGGTTATTAAGGCACATGTGATCCAAGTTGACTGTTAGGCTTTCTCCAATAGTAAGTAATACAGACCCTCTCATCTCCCTATAGTAAGACAATCTCTGAAATAACGCTTGCGGTGTGAAACAGGCAAACTGTTGTGCATCTGCGAACAAGTGGCGTTTCTTTCTAAATTAATCAATATTGCTGTACGAATCGGTTGAGTGAATGAATCAATGACTCACTCAAAATTCCTGACTGAATCAGTGTTGTTGAATGGTCGATTCAAATAGCTCACTCGTAAAGATAGTAGCCTACACCTACTGGCGTAACTATAACTGCAGAAAACCGCAATGAAAATCCCAACAATTAATACAAAAACTGACAGCCTGTTTGGAACAAACACAGACAAATGTAGGATACAACCTACAGAACAGAACTAACTGTTGTATAATTTACATAACCTGTCTAAAATAAGTAAATAGGATTTTAAATAAGTAGAGAAAAATATACTGCAAACTATGTAGCCTAATGTTTGCATGTTAACTGAAATTAAATTAAAATGTATTAAAGTTCAAACTTATATTAAATGCAATTAGTTAACCATTAATATGCTTTTTTGAGCCACTTAAGACATAAGTACATCTTCTTTTAAGTGTACAAAAGTGTGTTATTAAACAGTCATGATACTCTTTTTAAGTACGCCTTTTATTTCATTAGTGTTTTTATCTGCAAATAAGAGCTGAAGTACACTACAAGGGCGCATTCAATACAATTAAACACGCTCCTTTATACAACTTCTCTTTTTCTCTTTCAGACAGTAATGATGAGTGTGATATGTTCATCTGCCAGTGTGACAAGACTGCAGCGGAGTGTTTTGCTCAAGCACCTTATAACGCCTCCAATAATCATCTATCCTCGAGTGTTTGCAGCTCAGCTTCCAAAGACATCAGCAGCTTTCTCATCACTCTTACTGCATTCATGGTCACTCTCACACCACTATATAGCAACAAAATACCCTGTAATAAGTGAAATGTGCATGTACAGAACATAATTGTGTTATTTGCTGTCATTTTGGTCATTAAAAAAAAACAACACACACACTTTTGTGTGCTGACAGCTGTTTTGCAACTTCTTCCAAGTCTTAAATTCTCATGATTTTTTGAGAAAACGGAATTCTTGTACCAGCTGTGCAAATTGCAAACATATGCTGACGTTCCCAAAGATCAAAACACACACACACACACAAACGTAGATAAGTGTACATAAGCACACTCAACAATCTCAGCAACTGTAAGTTTGGGCGCTTGTGTGTGTACATGTAGTGACGTGATGTGTGGCCAAGTATGGTGTCCCATACTCAGAATTTGTGCTCTGCATTTATCCCATCCAAGTGTGCACACACAGCAGTGAGTAGTGAACAAACACACACACACCCGGAGCAGTGGGCAGCCATTTTTGCTGCATCCCCCAGGGAGTAGTTGGGGCTTTGCTCAAAGGTCTCACCTCAGTCGTGGTATTGAGGGTGGAAGAGAACACTGGTCATTCACTACCCCCACCTACAATCCCTGTTGGTACCAAGACTCGAACCCGCGACCTTTAGGTTACAAGTCCAAGACTCTCTAACCATTAGGCCATGACTGCCCCATGTATGTGCATTTGTTTGTAATTCACAAAGTTAGCTTATCAATGTGCCCCACCCATCAAGGTTATATAATTCTATAATAGGTCTATAATATAATAAGTTATAGACCTATAAATAATTGGCCAATACCTGTTCATTCAGTCTTCACCATGAACACCTTCCTCTCTGTCGTGATCCTGAGTGTGAGTCTGCCCACCTGTGAGTATACTTAAGATGTGTTCTACTATTCAACTCCATTTATTATATTTTATTATGTATGCAAAACAAATGTTTAACTTATAGATATATTGAATATAATTCACATAATTTATTCGTTTATTTTTTATTTTTTTATTCATTTATTTGTTAGTCAGTACAATAATTGAACTAATAACTTGCTCATTACATAAAATATTTAATGAGAATGCCTTAACAGAACTTAAAGGGATACTCCAACCAAAAAAAAAAAAAGAAAATTCTGTCATCATTTACCCTTTAATGTTATTCCGAAAAAAGCTTTGTGTCTTCTGTACAACACAGAAGATATTTTGAGCATTTTTTTTCTCCATACAATTAAATGCAATGAGCTCCTTTTTGTGTTCTGTAGAAGTAAGAAAGTCATACAGGTTTGGAACAACATGAGGCTGTGGAATGACAGAATTTCTGTAAACAAGACCTAAAGTCGGAAAACTGTCCATGCATGCCAAAAAGATTGTAGAGTGAAATTAGCTTTGGGAAGTGCGGAGAGTGTTTTGTTTCAATGTCTGTGACTTCGTGTTATGGTTGTTTTGCTTAAACTTTCATATAATATTCCAATTGTAAACTGAAAACGACATCTTGTCCCTAAACTGTGTAAATTAATGTTTAAAAAAAACAGTGCTGTGACTACCAGGGTGGATTGTAATCCATGAAAACATGGATGCCCAGCCCATTTACATTTTATGTTTTGTATTTACATTTCGTACTCTGATAATCAAATTTTGATTCTCTAAATAATCATTTTAAAATACCTAAAGTAATTGGTCATAAAAACTAACTGTGTTACAACAGACCTCCCTGGTCTTTACAAGATCACAAGTATGGAACACTGGATGAAGCACAAACAAACCAGTCATCTAAAACTGCTATACACCTCTCATAAATATTTTGTAAGGCAAATGGTGAATTAAAGATTTTATGAGATTAATTTTGGTGCTTCTATTGACTAGTGAAGCTTGCACTATATGTGTGTGTGCAAAAAAACTCATAAATATATGATAAAAATGGTTCTTATGTACTATATTCCTAAAATTTAAAAGAATGTTTGTCTTTTTTAGACAGTTTGGTAAGTACAGAACAGTTGTTGATTAAGATAGTTGTTTACATAACATTTTGATTTTATTTCATCATTAGATTGCTAATCAGTATGAAGCACTGATAAACTATCACTGTTTAACAGTGCTGGCGACTCTAGACTACCGCGCGCTGTGGCAGTTCAGGGCTATGATCCTCTGTAACATCCCTGATAGCTGGCCTGCACTGGATTATGCAGACTACGGATGCTACTGTGGAAAGGGAGGCTCAGGCACCCCGGTGGATGAACTGGACAGGTCCGATTTAAACCGGTTATAGAGACACTGAATGAATCATTTGAATCCGTTTTGTCAGTCACACTTCAGCCTTCTCAAGCTGAGAAGTTTAGTGCATAGTTTATAAATGTTCAAAGCTGCATGTTGCACAAATTAATTTATTTTTGTACGCAGCATGCATTGCAAAAAATAAAAATAATAATAATAATAATACTACAGTAAAATAGTTTTAAACCTTACCTTTTTAAGGAGATGTTTCAGAAAAATCTCGGCACAATAGTAATGTGAATATTGATTAAGTGCCTCATGAATATTAGTTATGTATCAATGTACAATTTATATTTAGAATCTAGCTACATTTTTGTTTTTCCACAGCAGCCAAGCAGCACAAATATCCTAAAATATAATAATTATTGATCAAAAAGTGACGGCGACAAACTTTTGAATCATGTCTACTGTATTCTCTATCCCTCTAGGTCAGTGCTGAATGTTGCCAATTTAGCAATTTTGTTGCTAGATTTAGCAACTTTTCAGACTACCCTAGCAACTTTTTTTTTCAAAAAGCACCTAGCAACAAATTTAGCTATTTTTAAAAAGTATTTGGCAACTTTTAGCAACTTTTGTAAAGTGACTCAAATTATAAAAAAAAGGTGCATATTTTCAACTAAATTACACAAAAAGAGGAAACCATTGAACAGCTAGCCAGCCAAGCAGCACATCAACCTGGAGAGAGCTGGAACAAGATGCCTAACAGTAAAAAAAATCAAATGTGCATTAAGTTGCTAGTTCCAATTGGTCAATAATAAATGCACATTTATGATACAGCATGTTATTAGCTTGTATATATAATTGTTGTTCAGTTAGGTACACTGTAAGAAAAAATATGTGGAAAAATTGAAAAGGTACTAGTCATTTTCTGCCACGATGTTATCCATTAAGTTGTAACCCTGTAACCTTAAAACACAAAATGCAATGTGGAATTCAAAACACAGGTAAAACACTGTGTAAAACACATGCAAAAAATAAATACGTATTGTCCCTTCATATAAACATTACATTGTGTCCTATTTTTACAGACTTTTGTGTAGCACACTAACCAACTACCAGTACACTGCTTAAAACTATAATGGTTAAGAATGTGCAGCTCTACTAGTTAATAAGAAAATACATCAAGTGTTTAACTGTTCAATAATTCAATGTTCTAAAAAATCCGATCATAAAGATGTGCTACTTATGTTACTTTTACAAATTAAAATATTTTATGTTTATAATATTTTTATGAACAAATAACATTTAAAACAATATTTTTCGCTGAGATTTGAGTAATCTCGTTGTGTATTCTACGTAAAAACGCTGTTTTGTGTCATGGTTATGCAATGACGTCATCACGCAATGACATCACAATGACATTTAGCAACTTTTAGCAACAAACGGATCTGCCTTTAGCAACTTCCCCTGAAAATTAGTTGGCAACACTGG
>NW_015547683.1:117968-130061 GCF_001515605.1 Sinocyclocheilus anshuiensis
TATTTCAAGAACACTAATTATTTCCTACTTTGATAAACGCATGTTAAACTTGTAAATCATATGTTTAGTTTTTTAATGGATTTTTGGAGATGGTCCGAAATTAAAGCGAAGGCGAGATATTGAAACTTTTCCTTCATGACATTTGTTGTTATGACATCCAGTGAGTGAGCATATGACGTTTGACATAATCGGACGACATTTCACCGCTAATATGAGTACTTTTTTATTTATTTATTTTTGTTATCACTTAAATTATGGACATTTGACTTATAGCAGTGTCCAGTGTTTCCCATACATTTAGTTATTTGTGGCGGTCTGTCACAGAATCAAAACTGACCGCCACAAATAGATTTTCCAAAAGGATTCTACTTTGTTGAATAAACTGAGCAGTGCACGTTTCAAAATTAAAATGTAGCGCGGGTGTTTTTATATTAATGTATAATTGAAAAGAACCGACCGTCTTCAGAAAAGCTTTGCCGTCGTTTCATTTCGTCTTTCCTAGGGTTTTGTATTTGATTACAGCCGTTACCGGGGAAACCGCTATATCGCGGCTCCAACAGCGCCTCCTGCCGGCAGAGAATGAATTTGAATTTGCAAGTCTGTGGGAAACACTGTCCGTGTCTGTCAGCAAACATAAACAAAAAGCATGCTTCAGAACTGTTTTGAGAAGGTGCTTTGAGCCATGTATTAAGCTGCTGCTGCTGCTGCTGCTGCTGCTGCTGCTACTACTACTCCTACTACTACTACTACTACTACTACTACTACTACTACTACTACTACTACTACTCAATGAACAATTTATCCATAGAAGCTAGCTAAATTTTTAGTTTTTCCACAGCAGCCAAGCAACACAAATATCCTAAAATATAATAATTATTGATCAAAAGGTGAATGCGACAAACTTTCGAATCATGTCTACTGCATTCTCTATCCCTCTAGGTGCTGTGAGGTGCATGATCGGTGTTATTCTGACTCATGGCAACATGAAGACTGCTGGGGTATCTTAGACAACCCTTACACTGAAGTCTATTCATTCTCATGTGACAAAGAGGCAATGAAAGTCACCTGCAATGGTAAGATGCTACACTCAGTAGGACAGACTGTACTAAAGAAGACTATATCTACAAGCTCTGTTAGTAATTGAGACCTGAACTGCATCTGGATTGTGGCACATATTTAGACTAGACTGTTGTCTTTTGTTTCTCACAGCTGACAAGAATCGGCCCTGTGAGATGTTCATCTGTGAATGTGATAGAAAAGCAGCCGAATGCTTTGCACAAGCGGGTTACAACCCAGAACACGAGCACTATCCTAGTGAAAACTGCAAATGAACTGAAACTTGATAAAGGTTTAAGACTGTCCCTCAAGTCTCATTAAAGATAGCAATGGTATATCATCTAACAGTTTATTTTTGTTCATGCCAACCGATATTTAATTCATAGCAGACAGACTCTTTAATAGTATATGCAAATTCATGTGATTAAAATTCTATATTCTATATACATATCTTAATAGATATTAAGAATTAAGTTTGATCAGAATTAAGTTTTTAAATGTATTTTTTCCCACTGGCAAACAGTTCTTCTTGTTTTATGCAGTTTGTGTTTTAAACAAGTAAAAACAATTAGTCAGTTATTTTAACTTATTATATATTGTCTGAAAAATAAGTCATATTATTCTTATCTATCTGCAATTTTGACCTTTAAACAACAAAAAATATTTTTGTTGTTTAAACAGGTTAAGTACATTTATATGCGATTATTGACAAAGAATCGTAATATAACATACGTAAAGTGTTAAAAAAAAAATAAAGTATTTAAAAAAAATAGTTTTAATCCTGTATGGATACTAGTCTGTCACATTTATTTTTGAAATAATAATATTTTATGTAGTACATGCACACTGTAAGAAATTATTTTCTTCAGTCTTGTTTTCTAATAAAAACATCTAAATGTCCATAATTTCACCTGAGAAGCAAAATTTCCTTAGAAATTAATATTAAGAGAGACTTTGTCTTGAAGTAATGTTAATTTTGTCTTACTAATTGTTTTAAGCATAACTCTAACTTAAATGTTCTGCTTTGTGCTTAAATTAAAAAAATAAAAATCAATTCAACTTCAAATTCAAGGAATATCCTCTGACAAGTCTATTATCTACAATTTTGTTCTCAAATAATTATATCTTGTTTTAAGGAAGTTTAGATATTTTTATTGGAAAAAGAGACAAAAGCCCAGCTTAAGGAAGTGATTTAGTAAGTGATTTAGGAGGTTAGTTGATGTTTGTCATTGGCTCTTGGGTTTGCCCTCACAGATGTAAGGGAAAGAAAGCGTACAGTCCGCATCATTCCACAGCCTCCGTCTGTCCACAGTTATCCGAGCGTGAAGCTGCCCACAATCCTCACCATTCACACGGACATCCCAGTCATCTGGTTGACCTACATCCCAGTGGCTGAAACAGACATCTGTAGTTAGATTAAACATCTTGGAGTTTTTCCCGATTGACCTCCTCTCATTATTTTATATGGGTTCTTACTGTTCAGTAGTACTATAGTCTGTTCCATCTACCCAGCTCCATTGTCCCTCTTTTTTCTCAACAAGCCCGATCCAGTAGCTCTCAGACAACTTCACGATTGAAGACAGGAAGTCCTGGTTTAAAAAGAGACAAAACTCACGTTTAACCTCAAATTAGACACCCACAAATTATTGTGATGCAGTGTGTTGCTGTCTTACAAGCTCAGGCAGGTCATTGACAACCACTAATTGTGATCCTTTCTCCACACAGGTTTTCTCAGCAATTTGCCAGCTCTTCTTTGTTAAAGGCTGAAAGTAGCATGAGTCTTCATAAAACACCCAGTCTTCCTGACAGGGACCTGTACAAACACATATAATAAAAATAAATCTGAAATCAGGCAGGTTTCCAAGTCCAATATAAACAATTTGCTAAGCAGTAAAGATCAGGACATATGGGGTCCAAAAGTCTGAGTCCACATCGAAAATCTGGGATTCATTATTTAATTTAAACCTGGAAATAAACAGAAAGTTTTATGTTTTTTTTTTTAAATGTTAAACAATTTTTTTTTAATGTAACATGAATAAAGAGGAAGACGTTTCTGCACTGTTTCTAGGTCACTAGTCAAATAAGTACATTTGTGACACTCATCATGTGACTCTGATCAAACTCAAGATGTTCTTTGGATGATTTCAAATTCTGGAGAAAATGATCATCAGGTTTGACACAAACTTGTGGAGTTCATGAGGTTCAAGTGCTGAGAAACTAAATTCAGCTGTTTACTCAAACTGTTAAGCTAATTATATAGTTTGTAATGATATTTTTTTATTATTAAATTACATAAATGGAAAGATTAGTAGCATTTTCACTAGTGGTCTCAGACTTTGGACCTCACTGCAAGTCATGAGGAACCAGACTAAAATATATAAGACTGAGCATTTTTAAAGAGTACAGAAAATATACTGCAAACTATGTAAAGTTTCAGACACCTAATTGCATGTCAATTTAAATTAAATGAAAATGTAGAAAATTCAAACTTATATATTAAATGCAATTAGTTGACCATAAATGTTTTTTGAGCCACTTAGGTAGGACGTAAGTAAATTTTTTATGTAATTTAATAATTAGGCTATGTCTATATTCTTTAAAATGTGTACTTTTGAATGTACTGACAAGCATTTATGGTAAGTTCTATTAAAATTTGTATGGCATGTATTCAAATATATTTGTAATTAAACATTTGTAATGATGAACTTGCAGTTTAGTAAACTTTAATATTAAAGGGGTCATATGATGCTATTTTAAAGATCATTATTTTGTGTATTTGGTGTAACAGAATATGTTGACATGCTTTAATGTTCAAAAAACACATTATTTTTCAAATACTGTACATTATTGTAGGTCCTCTATGCCCCGCCTCTCTCAAACACGTCGTTTTCAACAAAGCCCCCTCATTTGACAAGCGCAGTCTGCTCTGACTGCGCCACAAGCAGGGTCGGAAATGTAACGCCCCTTACCATAATCGCGAGCATCAGCTTTCAAAGTAAATATCAAGACAGTTAATAATGTCGTTAGTTTTATGATATGTTCGTCTGCCAGTGTGACAAGACTGCAGCGGAGTGTTTTGCTCAAGCACCTTATAACGCCTCCAATAATCATCTATCCTCGAGTGTTTGCAGCTCAGCTTCCAAAGACATCAGCAGCTTTCTCATCACTCTTACTGCATTCATGGTCACTCTCACACCACTATATAGCAACAAAATACCCTGTAATAAGTGAAATTGTGTTATTTGCTGTCATTTTGGTCATTAAAAAAAACAAAACAAAAAAACACTTTTGTGTGCTGACAGCTGTTTTGCAACTTTTTCCAAGCCTTATGAAATTCTGCTTTTTCGAGAAAACTGAATTCTTGTACCAGCTGTGCAAATTGAAAACACATGCTGATGTTCCCAAAGATCAAAACATACACACACACACACACACACACACACACACACACACATGTAAATACACTCAACTTGCACAAAACTGTAACAATCCCAGCAAAGATCAAAACATACACACACACACACACACACAAACATAGATAAGTGTATGTAAATACACTCAACTTGCACAAAACTGTAACAATACCAGCAACTGTATGTTTGGCCGCTTGTGTGTGTACATGCATGCGCATTTATTAACATATGTTACGTGTATAATTCACAAAGTTAGCTTATCAATGTGCCCCGCCCATCAAGGTTATATAAATAAGTTATAGACCTATAAATAATTGGCCAATACCTGTTCATTCAGTCTTCACCATGAACACCTTCCTCTCTGTCGTGATCCTGAGTGTGAGTCTGCCCACCTGTGAGTATACTTAAGATGTGTTCTACTATTCAACTCCAGCTTATTGTTTTAATTTATTATATTTTATTATGTATGCAAAGCAAATGTTTAACATATAGAGATACTGAATATAATTTGCAAAAAAAAACATTTATTTATTAGTCAGTCCAATAATTGAACTATTAACTAATAAACATGTACATATTTTATTAGATAAAATATGTTATGAGAATGCTGTAAGGTATACTCCTTTATTATTGGTCATTAAACCTGATTGGTTAAACTGGTTATGTTTCAACTGATCCCGTGCTCCCTGGACTCTACAAGTTCACCAGTGTACTGATCACTGGATGAAGCAGAAACAAACCAGTCATATGAAACTGCTATACACATTTCAAAAATATTTTATAAAGGTGATGATACACGGGGCAACTTTTTTGAGCAATGTTGCTTGGGCACTTTCCCATTGAGAACGGGCAACAAATTTCTATCTGGATACTTTAGATCGGCTGTGGGCCCTGTGTCTCACCTGGTTGCCCGTTGACAGCAACATTGCTCAAAAAGTTGCCCTGTGTATCGTAGGCTTGAGACGGATGGTGAATTAAACATTTTATTAGATTAATTTTGGTCATAAACATATAGTGTATGCTGCTTCTATTGAATAGTGCAGTTTGCAGTGCACTATGAATGGTGTCTGTCAGAAACAAATCAGCCAATTTAATGGTACAGTAGACCCAAAACTTAAAACTCTGTCATCCTTCATCAATGCCATTTTAAACCTGTGTGACTTACCTGTATCTGACTATCTGTCAAACAGATTTGTTGAACAGTGGATTTCTTCTAAAGAATATACCCTGGCCACTCCTTCCATATAATGACAAAAGCTGTCAAGATTCAAAAAGGATGCACAAAATTGTAATTATAAACTAAAAGTGGTTCATATGTACTATATTCTAAATCTTCGGAAGCATTTTGTCTTTTTTAGACAGTTTGGTAAGTACAGAACAGTTGTTGATTAAGATAGTTGTTTACATAACATTTTGATTTTATTTCATCATTAGATTGCTAATCAGTATGAAGCACTGATAAACTATCACTGTTTAACAGTGCTGGCGACTCTAGACTACCGCGCGCTGTGGCAGTTCAGGGCTATGATCCTCTGTAACATCCCTGATAGCTGGCCTGCACTGGATTATGCAGACTACGGATGCTACTGTGGAAAGGGAGGCTCAGGCACCCCGGTGGATGAACTGGACAGGTCCGATTTAAACCGGTTATAGAGACACTGAATTAATCATTTGAATCCGTTTTGTCAGTCACACTTCAGCCTTCTCAAGCTGAGAAGTTTAGTGCATAGTTTATAAATATTCAAAGCTGCATGTTGCACAAATTAATTTATTTTTGTAGGCAGCATGCGTTACAAAAAAAAAAAATTAATAAATAAAATAAAATAAATACTACTACAGTCAAATAGTTTTAAACCTTACCTTTTTAAGGAGATGTTTCAGAAAAATCTCGGCACAATAGTAATGTGAATATTAATTAAGTGCATTATGAATATTAAATGTGTATCAATGAACAATTTATCCATAGAAGCTAGCTAAATTTTTAGTTTTTCCACAGCAGCCAAGCAACACAAATATCCTAAAATATAATAATTATTGATCAAAAGGTGAATGCGACAAACTTTCGAATCATGTCTACTGCATTCTCTATCCCTCTAGGTGCTGTGAGGTGCATGATCGGTGTTATTCTGACTCATGGCAACATGAAGACTGCTGGGGTATCTTAGACAACCCTTACACTGAAGTCTATTCATTCTCATGTGACAAAGAGGCAATGAAAGTCACCTGCAATGGTAAGATGCTACACTCAGTAGGACAGACTGTACTAAAGAAGACTATATCTACAAGCTCTGTTAGTAATTGAGACCTGAACTGCATCTGGATTGTGGCACATATTTAGACTAGACTGTTGTCTTTTGTTTCTTGCAGCTGACAAGAATCGGCCCTGTGAGATGTTCATCTGTGAATGTGATAGAAAAGCAGCCGAATGCTTTGCACAAGCGGGTTACAACCCAGAACACGAGCACTATCCTAGTGAAAACTGCAAATGAACTGAAACTTGATAAAGGTTTAAGACTGTCCCTCAAGTCTCATTAAAGATAGCAATGGTATATCATCTAACAGTTTATTTTTGTTCATGCCAACCGATATTTAATTCATAGCAGACAGACTCTTTAATAGTATATGCAAATTCATGTGATTAAAATTCTATATTCTATATACATATCTTAATAGATATTAAGAATTAAGTTTGATCAGAATTAAGTTTTTAAATGTATTTTTTCCCACTGGCAAACAGTTCTTCTTGTTTCATGCAGTTTGTGTTTTAAACAAGTAAAAACAATTAGTCAATTATTTAAACTTATATATTCTCTTAAAAATAAGTCATATTAGTCTTATCTATCTGCAATTTTTACCTTGTTTAAAAAGACAAAGATACTGATTCAAAAAATTATTTTTGTAGCTAAAGCAGGTTACGTACATTTATATGCAATTATTGACACAGAATAGTAATATAACTTCTTATAAATTAAACAAACATACTTAAAGTATTTAAAACAAGTAAAGTATTTAAAAACAAAATTGTTGTAATCCTGTATGGATACTAGTCTGTAACATTTATTTTTTAAATAATATTTTATGTAGTACACACTGTAAAAATAATTTTCTTCAGTCTTGGTTTCTAATACCTGAGAAGCAAAATGTCCTTATATATTAAGAGAGACTTTATCTTGAAGTAAAGTTAATTTTGTCTTACCCCATTGGTAATTTGTTTTAAGCATAAATCTAACTTAAATGTTCTGCTTTGTGCTTAAATTTAGGGAAAAAATTCAACTTCAAATTCAAGGAATATCCTCTGACAAGTCTATTATCTACAATTTTGTTCTCACATAATTATATCTTGTTTTAAGGAAGTTTAGATATTTTTATTGGAAAAAGAGACAAAAGCCCAGCTTAAGGAAGTGATTTAGTAAGTGATTTAGGAGGTTAGTTGATGTTTGTCATTGGCTCTTGGGTTTGCCCTCACAGATGTAAGGGAAAGAAAGCGTACAGTCCGCATCATTCCACAGCCTCCGTCTGTCCACAGTTATCCGAGCGTGAAGCTGCCCACAATCCTCACCATTCACACGGACATCCCAGTCATCTGGTTGACCTACATCCCAGTGGCTGAAACAGACATCTGTAGTTAGATTAAACATCTTGGAGTTTTTCCCGATTGACCTCCTCTCATTATTTTATATGGGTTCTTACTGTTCAGTAGTACTATAGTCTGTTCCATCTACCCAGCTCCATTGTCCCTCTTTTTTCTCAACAAGCCCGATCCAGTAGCTCTCAGACAACTTCACGATTGAAGACAGGAAGTCCTGGTTTAAAAAGAGACAAAACTCACGTTTAACCTCAAATTAGACACCCACAAATTATTGTGATGCAGTGTGTTGCTGTCTTACAAGCTCAGCCAGGTCATTGACAACCACTAAGTGTGATCCTTTCTCCACACAGTTTTTCTCAGCAATTTGCCAGCTCTTCTTTGTTAAAGACTGAAAGTAGCATGAGTCTTCATAAAACACCCAGTCTTCCTGACAGGGACCTGTACAAACACATATAATAAAAATAAATCTGAAATCAGGCAGGTTTCCAAGTCCAATATAAACAATTTGCTAAGCAGTAAAGATCAGGACATATGGGGTCCAAAAGTCTGAGTCCACATCGAAAATCTGGGATTCATTATTTAATTTAAACCTGGAAACCTTTTTTTTTTTTTATGTAACATGAATAAAGAGGAAGATGTTTCTGCACTATTTCTAGGTCACTAATCAAATAAGTACATTTGTGACACTGATCATGTGACTCTGATCAAACTCAAGATGTTCTTTGGATGATTTCAAATTCTGGAGAAAATGATCATCAGGTTTGACACAAACTTGTGGAGTTCATGAGGTTCAAGTGCTGAGAAACTAAATTCAACTGTTTACTCAAACTGTTAAGCTAATTATATATTTTGTAATTATATTTTATTATTATTAAATTATATAAATGGAAAGTTTAGTAGCATTTTCACTAGTGGTCTCAGACTTTGGACCTCACTGCAAGTCATGAGGAGCCTCACCTTGCACCGGCATCACATGCTCAGAGAAGTGAGCATTTTCTGGGAGGAAAAGATTAATAAATTAATTAGAAAAATGACGACAAATTAATATTACAGGTAGTTTTAGTACAGTTTATATATGGATACACCTACATAAAAAATTTATTTTACAAAAGACAGAAAAAGTGGTCTTTACTTACCAAATTGCAGAGTTTTGGGGGCCTCAAGGGTCTTCAGAGAAAGTCTAAGATCAGTGACATCTTGGCTGACCTGAGAGACTTTGAAGAATCATAATCAAAAACAAACTCTATGGTAAAAAAATCGCATCGAGTGGGATCCAACAGGTTTTGCTAAATTTGACATCAACAAATTAGTGGGGTGGAAGAAAAATGCAGGCAACATACTTTTAATTCCTACAGCCAGCGTCAGTATAAACACATAAAGGACAAGAGCGCCATATAGTATGTACATCTTTCTGTTCTGTCTACCTGTAGGAAAGAAGAAATAAGTTGAAATGTAAGAAAATGGAACAAACTGAAACTGCATTTTGAATTATCATGGAGTGTCAGAATCCATTTAAAGGTGGGGTGATTTCTGGTGGCCAATGTTGACATTTTAAATCACCAAAACAAACACGCCCCTATTTTGATAGCTCTGCCCCACACATACGTACGCAACCCAGGCAACGATTAGTTCTGTGAAACAAATTAAAACCAATGTTGCACCGTGTCTACACCGGACGCGAGCGGTGCGTCTATAATACTATAGAACTCATTATAATCAGTGATGCTGTCTACACTGGATGCGGCGCAGCGCGGCGCGACACGACAAATCCCCGACAGAAAACTGCTGCTGCGTTCTATTAATGACGTATTGACACAAATTTCTAATGATTTTCAACGGTCGCTTTGTCGCGTCCAGTGTACTAGACAGACTTTAGCTGTTGCGGCGCAGACACGGTGTTACTCACCTATCGAGAAGAAACAAAGCAACCTCGGTGTCCGATCTCAGGCTTTCTCACTCCTTGAGTTCTCTCCATCGCTGGAAAGCTGATCCGATATTTACACGGGTCCTACTTCTTGCCTTATTGCCTTAAGCCTTCTTTTGTTCCGCAGACGTTTTCCTCTTTTGTTTTATATCCGCCATCTCTATCTTTCTGTCGTCGCTCGGCTCGGCTAATGTCCATCCTGTGCACTGAGCGCTCTCTCCTCTGCTTCATGAGTAGACACGCCCCTTACTGCTGATTGGTTACAAGTTTGTTTTGGTACTCGGCCCGAAAAAGCATTTTTTTTTAAATACATACCCCCACCTTTAACAAACAAGGATTTACTATGGTATTTCACTGCCTTATCTGGTTACTAGAAATGTTAGTTTTTCTTAGTAGTAAGGTGTCGGGATTTATTCTTAATTTTGAGTTAAAATTTTCTCCAAAACAGTTTTTAACAATAATATACAAACATTCCTTTCATAAAATGAAAAAAAAAATCTCTCACCTGATTCATGTAATAACTTTTGGCCCGTATGATTAATTTCTGCCTCAGATGTGGTAAACCGGTCATATGATACAGATTCCATGTCTGAGGAATAAAAGCAGGTTGTATTTACATCAAATTTTGGGACTTTTGTTTCAACATCGAAATATTGAGGTGTAAATAAAGAGTAAATGTACTAAACGCAAGGTTTCAAGGTCATGCGACGAACAGTTGAATATTAACCTCTAGACTGACAAACTACATCTGAACTTCATCCATCACAAACATGGAGAAGAGCAAATGAAAATGTCTGTTCAGTTCAAAAACACAGCAGAATGCCAGGACTTCTGTACATCAGAGATACTGTCAAAATACACAAAACCATATCAAAGAGACACCAAACATATTTTTGCAAGATCATTAAAAATTGTAAAACGTTCTCATTACCAAATCAAATTAGGACTTTACTATGAAGCACCATACATTAAAATGTTCTCATGTGAAAAAAGAAAAAAAAATCTAAATGTCAAGTGCAGTGAATCTTACCGTTTAAAGTGACTGTTTCTGTTGGCTCTCACTCCTTGTCTGCGGTCAGTGTCCTGATGGCTGTTCTCTGTCATTCTGTCCTTACGCAACGGCTCCTAACCATTTCCAAGAGCGGAATCAACAGTCCTAACATCCTATTGGACTATTTGTAACATTGGAACCTCACGTGTGTGAAATAGCAAAATATTATTCAGTCAAGAAATTACCGTAGTCAACTCATACACGAAATCCACTTGTTTGACCTACATGTTATACTAAGTGTTTAGATATTAATAAGTTATTTGAATACAGCTGGACGCATACACTACCGTTCAAAAGAAATTTGAAAGAAACTAATACTTTTATCCAGCAAGGATGCACTTAAAGTGACAGTAAAGACATTTAGAATGTTACAAAAGCTCTGTTGAACTTTCTATTAATAATTAAAAAAAAATACAATACATAATAAAAAACTAATACATACTTGGCATACATCATTCGTATGTTACATGTATAAATGAACAGTTGAATAATGTGTGTGTATATATATATATATATATATATATATTGTGGCGAGTATCCCGGTTCCAGATCAGCGTCGCCCAGGAAACGCCGCTGCCACACTGATCACAGAAGCACAACACCTGTGCGTGATGATTGGCGCACCTGGAGCTCGTTCCCGCTGGCCATAAAAGCCAGGAGAAGAGACACCAGCGGGGAGTTGCAACGGAGCTCCAGGCGACATTAATGCTTGTTTCTCCTTATCCACAGACTCCGACGGCACCCCAGGAGAGGGATCTGCACCACGGCACTTCACCCCACGAGCACCGAGTTGAGACGGGCACCGAGCACCATTCCTCCGAGCACGTGTGATCAGTGTGTGGGCAATAAATCACCCTCCGGGGCACTTTCTATCAGTACCGAGTCCGTGTTCTCATTCACCCCGCGACATATGGTGGAGAATGCGGGCATTACAGTTGAATTGAGACACAGACTTGTAACGCCAGGTTGCTGTAACGATCTCTGTGCTTCTTCTAGGAGAAACGCTCTCTTCCCCAGGACAAATGGAAGAGGTAATCCGCCGCCTGACTGAGCTCTCGGC
>NW_015547683.1:130222-132659 GCF_001515605.1 Sinocyclocheilus anshuiensis
GGCCAATGGAAGAGGTCATCCGCTGCCTGACTGAGCTCTTGGCCTGCCAGCAGCAGTTTACCGAGCGACTGGCCGTCCGACAGGAGTATACTGACCGGGTCGTGGAACAACTGCAGGCCAGCGTGGCGGGGTGCATGCCCCTCCCGGAAGCGCCCGTCAAGGCTCACCAATACCTCGTCCGGTTGACCGAGAACGACGACATCGAGGCTTACCTCCATACGTTTGAGGTTATCGCGGCCCGGGAGGGGTGGGTCCCGGAAGAGTGGGCTCGCATCATCGCCCCCTTCCTCACCGGAGAAGCGCAGCGGGCCTATTATGCCCTGCGGGCACCCCGGAATGAACAGTATGACGAGCTCAAAGCCGAAATCCTAGCCAGGGTGGGCCTGTCTCCCATGGGGGCTGCGCAACAGTTCTATCAATGGACCTATGATGAACGGCAGACGGTGAGAGCGCAAGCTGCGCAACTGGCCCGATTGGCTCACCTGTGGCTTCTCGCCGGGACCCCTACCGCTGACCAGGTAGCGGAGAAAGTCCTCATTGATCGGCTGCTACGGGCGCTACCCCACCCGGTCAGTATGCGAAATCCACAGGACATACACAGTCTGGCGGAAGCGGTCGAGCTGGCGGCGGCGACGAATGCCCGCGAGGCAGTGAGACACCCGCTATGTGCCGGCCCGCACTGTTCGGATTTCAGCGGAGCCCGGGACCTGGGCCATCGAGGTGGGCATTGTGCGAGACCTCCCCGTACCTCTGCTAGAAGCTCCTCCTCGGCCCCAGGACACCAGGCCGTACCGCCCGGAACGGGCCATGGCGAACCCGTTGGGGACCGCCCAGCCCAAGTCCGGCCTACCTGGTGACGGACAGCGAGAGGGAGGGTGAGTGTCAGCCAGCTAATCTTCCGTCTGTCTACCTCGATGTGTTTTCACAGGTCACGACCGGGGGCTCGTTCGGCAGGGAACAACGTGAGGACGACCGCCTGCGAAACTGTTGGGATCAAGTGCGCCACGTTGAGGTAGACAGGCTTCCGGGCCCACACCCCCTCCCTCATTTTGAAATAAGAAATGGTCTGCTGTACTGTGTCGCCCACAGGCGGGGGGAGGAAAAATTCCTCTTGGTCGTGCCTAAAACCAAGACAGAGACAGTCATGGAGCTGGCACATGGCCACCCGATGGCGGGGCACCTCGGGGCCGAAAATACCGTCCAACGCATCAGGGACCGTTTCCACTGGCCCGGAGTAGACTGGTTTTGATTCAAGTAGATTCACTAAAGTCCCCATCCTAACATCTACGCATGCAGCTCGTCTGTCTCACCACCAGAAGTCAGCATCACCTCAAATCTAACCCTGGATTTTGATTAATTACATAACTAATTATGATTGCTTAATAATTAAACTACTGTGTCTTTGCAAGATACATTATAAATTACACTTTAATTTTTTTTTTTCTTAAGTGAGATACTCATGTTATTACTCATATATTAAACCAGTGTGCAAAAGACTTCCCAGTTTATATAACACCAAGACTATTATGCAAACTGGGAAACCTTTTGCACACTGGTTTAAAAGGTAATATATACAGCAATAATAATAATAATAATAATAACAACAACATCTCTTCAATTAAATTGGGCCAAAAATGAGATAAACAAATTATAAATTTTAGTGAAAATTTTACTTTATTGGATGTCTTCATATAACAGGACTGTACACTGGAACACTATAAACAGTGACTTATGAATAGCAAAAGTACATTAAATATGCATCAGTCAGGCAAGTACAGTTTACAAACAAAAAAGAGGACATCTACAAACATCTAACAATGTCAGAAGGAGCATGTCCAGAGCATGATTTTAAGAGAACAGTCTAATGCAAAGTTTCCTACCACATGCCTTTCTCTAGTTTGCGTTCACAAATGTGATACCGTTCACTGCGACAGTCAGCATCATGCATCAGCTTTCGATGCACTGTGTCAGATCCTTTTAAGTGGGCGCAGGACTCAATATCCCAATGAGCAGGTTCATTTTCATCCCAGAAACTGAAAAGAACACAAAACACAATGAATTCAGAAGGAGAAGTACTGATCTGGTTGGTATGTTATGCAGTATCACTTTTATTTTTTCATAACTTTAAAAACAATTACAGACAACCTAAAACACATGCTTATAATGTATGACAATGATTTCTTACTGTGGAGTTGAATGATAATTATCTCCATTAACCCAGGACCACTGTGCCGTTTTGTCCCTCTTGAGACCTATCCAGTAGTCAGGCCTCTTCTGAACAACTCTTGAAATGAACTCCTAAAATAAAGGGGCAGCAATAAACTGAAATTATATACTTGTTTAATTTCTAATTCATTTTGTATCTCTTACGCTGCATTTATTTAATCAAAAATACAGTAAAAACAGTAATATTGTGAAATATTATTACAATATATTA
>NW_015547683.1:133092-135753 GCF_001515605.1 Sinocyclocheilus anshuiensis
AATAATAGATGAGCTTATGTAAAGCTTATATTAAATAGCACAAGATACCACTGTTTTACTGGTCATTTAGCTCACATTTTGTATTTAAAGCAATATATTATGCAATTAATAAATGCCTGATGGACTGATAGGCGCTGATGACATGTCTTTTTCATTTAATAGATAACTCCTACCTGGACTTGAAGCTTTTAACCAGTGTATGAGCAGCCAACACCCATAGCCACTGTCTCTGCTATAATAAGCTATGATACTTCTTTACTTGCCTTGCTGGTAGAAGGGATCCACCCTGTCAGGATTTCCCTCCACATTATCTGAGAGTTTGTTGGACTGCATTCCTTGAGGTCAGCCTATAGCCTGATTGTAAAGACAAAAATGTAAATCTGAAAATGCACAAGACAATGCCACTTCAACAAAGTTCTCTAAAATACTAGAAGTTCAAACACATAGCAATAAATCCGTTACATTCAATGCAAAAGATGCATAACCGTTATGAGCATACACACATAAACAATGAGAAAACACTCTGAATTACAGTTGTTTAATCTAAAGAAAACTTAAACTTACTGATCAACTTGTTCCCTTGCAACACATACAGTTTTCCATGGCACAACATGGGAAGTGAAGACTGTGTGGAATGGCAGGATGACGCCAGAGGGGCTGGTCCTCTCCACCCAGCCAAACCAAAGCTCGGGGTTTTCTGCCAAGAACATCCCAGCTGCCAGAAATGCATGACAAAGTAGCTATAAAATATAAATATCTTAGTGGTAAGTCAGAAAAACAACTGTGCATGAGCTCTTCGCATGCCTGTTGACTTTTTAAAGTTACACATGTCAACTCTAATCTAAAATAAATGCAGCAGCATGGCATATAAAGTGTTCCAATCCAAAGGAAATCTCATATATTATGTTATTATTTCGTTATGTCAGAGAATGCAAATTCTAGCTCGGTCTGTATGAGTGAATAGTTTCATCGAACGAGTCATTCTACCGAGTGATTTTTGCCCACTCGAAGGTGCGTTCCGATTGACAGGGTCCCTACTCAGTGTTCACTGCTCCCTATTCCCTAAGCACGGGATATCCGTTGAAGTGGATTTAGCTGACAATAATCGCTTATTTGGAACGCCCTGGAACGTCATCAAACAAAGGCAACGACGGGGTCGCGCAGATTATTATATAACATAAATAAATAGCCTATTGTAATATATTTTACTTTAAAAATTAAATACATACCCAATTATGTATCTAATAAATATAGTCAAAATTTACATGTTTAGACTGTTAACAGATTGTAGTGGTTTCATCTCACGCGCAGCTTCATAGTAACTCTCCTGAGGTTAGTCCTAAATAAAGTTAAAAAAAATAAAATGACAGAGCCTCAGCTGTTTCTCGCCGGCTTTACTTAGTTTCACCTATTCATACAATACAATATGCAAATCTAACATTAACCGCCATCAACAACATTTACACATTAACATTTATTGTAACCCCTGTCATTGACTTCCATAGTATTTTTTTCCCTACTATGGAAGTCAATGGCAACCACCAACTGTTTGATTACCAGCAATCTTCAAAATATCTTCTTTTGTGTTCAACATAAGAAAGCAACTCATACAGGTTTGTAACAACATGAGGGTGAGTAAATGATGACAGAATTTTTGGGTGAACTATCCCTTTAACGGCTCTGCTCCATCGTTAAAGGCACAGTATGTAATTTTCGCCGCTAGAGGGCGCGTATTCAAAATAAACAAAGAAGCAAAAGCGTAGTTTGATGACGTTGTGACTGAGTGTGGAATCATGGGAGTTGTCACCTTCATTTCCACAGCCGATGCAATCCGACAGGACTCGGGCAGAAATCATGTTCATCAAAAGCAGCGCTGTTTTATCATACTAGATACATTTGAAAGTTCGCTTATAATGCTACTCTGTGCGGTCGTCACCCGTCTATTAAAACGCACACCATATTAAAGCCTCTGACTGATGATGCAGTGCGCAATGAATGACAGCTGGGTGGTTTTCCCTCTCCACTTCCTGTGAAGTGATGTATCGATGTTCCCTTATTCCCCATGCCGTTCGCAGTGCCCTTCGAACTGAACATGTTCCTCCCTTCGGATTGGAATCTCACTTAAGATGGCGGAATACCCTGTGAAGTCCACTTCGCAGTCCACTTACGGTCGAATGGAACGCACAAAGACTGAGGCTGTGTCCGAAATCGCCCCCTATACCCTTAAATAGGGCACTATTTGAGGGAACAGACATTTTTAGTGGTGTCCGAAACCATAGTGGACGTTCTCGAGTGCACTCATTCAATCCCACAATGCACTGCAAAAACGAGTGTACAACCATAGACATATACATACCTAGACTCCTCATTGGCCGCTTTGAGCCGTTGCTGCGATACCTCAACGCGTCCGCCATGTTTGTGAGGGCAAGACTGCCTTAAAAATAAATGGAGGTAAACGGAGGAGCTGCGTTTTTTTCTGGATAAAAACACGATAACGTTTACATTTATCAACCGATTTCAGAGGGTAATTCTGGCCATTCAGTCATAGTTTAACTAGTACTAATACAACACTAGGCTGTGGAGGTATAGCCTACTCTCTTGGAAATGCAGAGAACAGGCTTTCTTCAGCTTTCCTTAAGGCTTGCGTTGTCCTGTTTGCAA
>NW_015547683.1:136742-165862 GCF_001515605.1 Sinocyclocheilus anshuiensis
AGGGAATAGTGAATGAGGGTATAGGGGGCGATTTCGGACACAGCCTGACTGTCGCTTAACCAATAGTATTTGAGTGCGGACTGTGAAGGCGCATTTCATTGGTTGGTTTTACTAAGCGAACACGCCCCCTTTAGTCGACATTTCGAGTCAGAAGGAGAGTCAGTCGAAGCAGCGCAGCAACATTCGTGCGTGAATGAACTGAATGAACAAATCATCTCGTTCGTTAATGAGCAGAGCTGTCCAAACTCGGTCCTGGAGTGCTGGTGGCCTGCAGAGTTTAGCTCCAACTCAAGCTCTTACTAGGCATAGAAACTTCCAGTCAGGTGTGTTGAGGCAAGTTGGAGCTAAACTCTGCAGGACACCGGCCCTCCAGGACCGAGTTTGGACACAATGGACAGCCCTGGTTAATGAGGACCTGCTCTGTTCGTTTAGCTCGTCATTGTGAGTCAATTTTATTCACAACAAGAAGACAAAAAAGAAGGAAGAATTATAAAAATTACTGATTAACATCATTCAAATAATATAAATGACATGAACACAATTAAAATGGCATAGTATCTTTGTTAGAACGTATAAATCACTCTGCTGTTTTGTTTAATGAATCGTTTGAGTCAATGATTTGCTCGCTTGTTCACTCAAAAACACGCATTTTCGCCACCTACGACCTGATGATCCTGATCGATTAATCTTTTCAGCGACTAGATTCGAAAGATTCGAGTCACTGCTCATGAATCAAAACCCCCAACAACTAGTCAGACAGAGCCGTTGTCGGACCTCCCCGTCACCGGATGGCGGGCGCGTCAAGCACCAGCACCAGCCTTAAAGCTTCTTCCGCCGCTGTTGTTCCAGTCTCCGCAAAAATGGCCGCGGTCGGACGTTTACCCCAGAAGCTCCTGAAGTCAGCTGGGCTGACCCAAACCCGTCAGCTTTCGGCTGCAGCAGCAGCTCACAGCGAACAAGCAGGTCAGTAACCAGCTCTAAATAGCCTAAAACAGACGCCGAACTAAAAAGAGCAACCGTTACGAACAGCCGGAACTCTACCTTTTGACCTTGTGGATGTGACGCGAATGGCTGATTAATGTGGTTCTGTCGTTGGCATAGACTGCAAAATAGAAGTTCGATTAGACTTTTGTGTAGTAATGATGAATGTTAATCACGTGTCAATCAGATTTGTTTGTAATATGTCTCTATTTCTGATATATGTTCATGTAGCCAAGACCTGGAAGATCCTGTCGTTTGTGGTGGCGCTGCCTGGAGTCGCGGTGTGCATGCTGAACATGTACCTCAGGGCTCAGCAACACAGCCATGAGCAGCCGGAGTTCATTCCCTACAGTCACCTGCGCATCCGCAGCAAGGTGAAAACACTCACCCTTTACACTAAAAACACCTTTAAAGCGTCTACAGGAGGAGTCTGGTGGGAGTTTGTGTTATTTAAATAAAAGAAAGTGTAAAAGTTCAGTGAGGTCTGGTCATTTGCAATTTTGAGTCAGGTTTGTTTTTAAATATTGTAAGTATTGAATTTTAAATGTCTGTTTTACTTGTGGGGTTTTGTTTTATTACTTATTAACATTGTAAACACACTGTCATTGGTCGTGAAGATCAATGTCATTCAAGATCAATGGGTTGAAAACTAAAGTATTTTGGTTAGCTAAAGCGGAGCATCACATTTAAAAGCCAAGAAACATGTTTTTTTTTGTCTTCCAAGTAAAATAAATGTAGGAATTGCTGGTTTATCTGACATTGGAGATCTGTGTGTGCTGTGATACCTTAGAGGGCCTCCAGGAATGAGGCTGTCGCTTCACACACCATAACCATAGGCATTTCATATATCAGTACAGAGCAACGTAAATATGTTTCTGGTAGTGCTGAAAAATATATCTTGATACTTTTCAGTCTTTAAATGAGCAATATCACTTGAGTATGAGAGCGAATACCGGCTCTATATCAGTGGCTGTGATTAGGCCAGAGGCACGAGGCCACAGGCAATCACAGCTGCTGATATAGAGCCGGTATCGTTCGAGTCCGAGGGTGATATTGCGTTTATACAACAGTTCGATGGCACGGGTGTAAATATAGGCTATAAGAAAAACAACAAATACTTCCTTCCGCCACACATTCAAATCTCAGTTTGACAGTTTAATAGCTGAGCTGAATCCTCCGTTACTAACTCGAAAACGTCACTTTAGAACTAGTAATGAAGGAACGTTGAGTTGCTTCGTTAAAAGCTTATTGTATCACTGTATTAAAAGCTCACTGTATTATGATGAGTAGAGTATTGTGAGAGAGAGAGATGGACTGAGTGAGTGTGATTACCTGCTTCTGATACAGCATTCATTCTTCAGCTCAATCTCATATTCACAATAAAACATTAGTTTGAATGTCCGCTGAGGAAAGCGATATCTTTGTCATACTGCCCCTTCATCTGTTAAGGGTGATTTCTGATTACAGCTCTGCTCAGTGCTGTTATTAAAAGTAAAAATAACTTCCGCTTCAGTCTTTCAATATAAAAGTCTTAAATGCTGACTTGTAAAACAGTCACTTGTCACCATCTAATGGCGGAACAATGTCACAAAAATCACCATCACGAACACACACTAAATACTACTATGTATATAAAATATTATTTATTGAATAATAAACAACAACAACCGCCATCATAAAAGCCATGCTCTAATATACAGCATTAAAGTTACATAAAATATAACATAAGATTGCCTTCACCCAAAACTATTTGCTCTGGAACAAATAATAGATTAATGAGACCAAAGACTGCCCATCAGATTTACCCAAAACTAATTATATCTCATGTTTAACCACTATAGAGACATCAGAGCCAGCGGCAAATTCCAGAAGATCTGGCTGAGGTGAGGCTGCTCTCGGCAGGTTCATGAGCGCTGAATGGCCCCGGACAACCTGGAGGTCACGTCTCTTAAAACGTCGAAGCAAATTTTCAAATAGACGTTATCTTTATTAACAAACCATATATTTGAAGTCTAAACAAGTACATTCTCGCCTAAAAACTCTTAAAACTACATTTCGTGACAAAAACAGTATTATTTTTAAGTTTTAGTGGATTTGGGCATCCGCCATTACACTCGCTGTGAGAAATACAGGAAGCGGAGTGATACAAACGGTGAAAGGGCGTTCCTGTGGCGATACCAGTACAATATCTCACGGTTCTCAACCAGTCAGATTTGAGAACCAGAACAAACTGTTGTATAAAGTTCTATATTACTACATATAGCAGCACTTCAATGATTACATTGGTTTGGGATGGGATAATGAAGTTATAACAACATTTCTTCTACATCCATATATGTGTTATGTTAAAAGACCTTTAAGGATTCAAATAATAGAAATTAAAAAAGAAAATGTAATGACATTTTAACACATTTTTACAACTTAATTTTGCTTGAAGGGTATATACTAATACAATATAGTAATATTATAGCCATTAATGCAGATTCAAAATATTTAATGTAAGAACTAAATTACAGTGAAAAGGTAGTTTATAAAATCAGTGATTTCCACTCTTGCTATTTATCATTTAATTGTTTCATGTATGCACGCATTTAACAATGTTTACAGGGATGTGATTTTTCTGTATATTTCCATATTTTGAGACTTGAAGTGCTGTATGACCCACATGAATTGCATAAATCAGAGAATTTTTTTTCTTCTGCAAAACAATGATACCTGTCAGCGGCTGTGTTCAGTTTACTTGCTTATAGCATGCATTTCAACATTAAACGTGCAAACCATCTTCCCAAAATTGTTATTGTAAAACATTTATAAATCTGTTGTCAATTAAACTTATTATTAAATACTTTTATAATTTTTTTTTCTTCTTTTAAATAATCTTTTAATTTTACAATTCAATAGTGTTATAGCAATAGTAATATATTTATTTGATTTTTTTATATTTTAAATCAATAATAATAATAATTATTATTATTATTATTGTTGTTGTTGTGTAGTCATTTTGAATACACAAAACTGATCACATGCCTGATGCAAATAAAAATTACCTAAATATATTTTTACTAAAACGTTAAACAATCCTATTCCTCTCTTTCCCACACATACATCAGCGTTTCCCATGGGGTGACGGCACCAAGTCTCTCTTCCACAACCCTCACGTCAATGCCCTCCCTGACGGCTACGAGCATCATGATGAGTGAAGGCTGTTAGGAGCTCTACCAGAACTCCCCTACAGGGACCAGAGATTTCCCTGGACATCTGTCCAGGCCTGGACCACTCCTCAGTTTCTTTCAGTTTACATGACATCTGTCCTGTATGTTGATCTTACCTCTGTGCTTTCCACACCTAGTGGAAATACCTTATGGAAACAGTTACATTTGCTTAAGGACCATTTTATCACATTTTCTGCTTAAACTGAAATTAAAATCTATTCATTAAATTATAAACCGTGTTAGAAGTCTCATTTTTGAAGGGAGTGACTGAGTGGGTCAGATCCTGAGATACATCATTGTGTTTTTCTTGTTTAAATGCTGTATTGAGTATAGAAGAGAAATGCATTAAAGAAACACGTTTTTAAAAACTGCTTAAGGATTTATGAAGTGTGTGTAAATTATATTCATAGGGGCATGTGACTTAAAAATATGTAAATAAAAATATATGTTGAAATATACATAAAATCTTTATGTATACTATCCCTTCCCCGAAAAACGCAAGGCTAAATGGATATCGAAATGAAGTTTGTTCCTCCAGGCTCGCCGTACTGTCAAGACACTCACATGACTACTCTTGTGACACACTCCTCAAAAACTAAATATAATGGCATAATGAAACATGAGATCTTATCGGTTTCCGTTTATTCTAAATCTATAACTGGCATTTGGATACTCAAGAATTGTTTACAGTATTTTCTAAGTGAAAATGAATAATCAGGGGAGTGTGGGTTGGATCGAGTAACTCGGCTGAAGTCGGATGACATGCGTAAAGTTTATCTAAACTTCATTCAACCCGCCGACGGTGAGTCAAAATAATAACTTGTTTCGGTTCTTGTTGCACAGACAAGAAACATGGAGGAACGACCTGTTTGTTTCCACATCTGCGTGATCAATTAGGCGCAAACATACGTTATCTAACGTGGATATAATCGAATACTAAATGCACAACAGCATGTTCTTAATGTCGATTCTCTTTCGTTAATACTGATTTCCCATTATTATTATTATTATACTTTTTTTTTTTTTTTGGCGTGTTAATTTTGACCCTCACTAGTGTGAAACCTGATGATCGTGATATCCAGCATGATTGGAGAATAATCCAAATGATTTACTCGTTTAAAAAAGTATCTAATCTAAAACAAGGATTTCTGAAAGTATTTAAACGTTTAAATATTTATTTGTTACTTATGTTACTCTTGACTTGAGTGCAACAGTAAATGCTTTATATGAATAGCTATTTTATATGAATAGTATGTTACTGTATTTACACCTGAACGTGCATGTCTACCTCTGTATTTTTAAACTGTTGTGTGAATAGGAATGTGAATACTATTTAAACACATTGCTTTGTCTATTTTGTACTTTGGAGTTCTAAACGAACTTGTAAGGAGTAACAGGCGTAATATTTACCCTGAAAATGTAATTGAGTTAAAGAACAAGCATTCAGTTTCAGTAGTACTCCAATGAAGTACAAATACTACAAATAAATATAGTGAAGAAGTTTCCACTTCTGTGTGCATTTCACAGAAATCAAGAACGTGAGCTTTTGTGCAATGCAGTTACAGTAACATCGACAGTAGTCGAAGTTACTGTAAGTTTTATTAGTAACTTAGACATTTATAGATCTATAATTGTATTATAATGATTAAATCTTGACTAGGGGTGCTCCGATCAGGATTTTTAAGGCCGATCACAGACACCGATCTTTTTAAAGCCTTCTTTTTATCATGTAGAATTATTTATAGAGATGATCCAGTCAAGATTTTTAGACATTTATTCAGGGCCTAAATTTCATTTTTTGAAAATGAATTCCTCTTTTAGGTGACTCTTGTGAGAGGGGATTTTTTAATTTGAGGGGTGGAGGGGGGCATTTTTAGGCATTCTTCAAAAAATATATATTTAACTCCCCTACATATTTGATCATGCACTGCATTTTTTTTTTTTTGATAAGGTGTACATTATCCAAAATACCAGTCCATAATCCATAATTATGCTTCCTCCACTGAAAAAGTCCATCCTATGTTGTCCTCTCACATCAAAATCCACAGACAAATTTGTTTAGAACTGTTTTAGCCTGTTTGCCCGAGTAAACTGTGCTTGGTCTGTGCATAATTCTCTTCTGATGCAGACAAGATGACTTTTTACATTAGAGAAAGCAAAATTATGGATAGAGGACTCATATTTCAGCTGGAAGCAACAATTTAATGTCAAGAAGACACATTAATGATTGATTTGTTTATTACAAACATCCAGCTTTTCACTTCACAAGACATTGAATAATGGACTGGAGTTGTGTGGATTATTGTGATGTTTTTATCAGCTGTTTGTACTCTCATTCTGATGGCACCCATTCACTGCAGAGGATCCACTGGTGTGAGCAAGTGATGTAATGCTAAATTTCTCCAAATCTGTTTCGTTAACAAACAAACAAACTCAACTGCATCTTGGATAGCCTGTAAGTGAGTACATTTTCATTTTTTGGTGAACTATTATTTCTTTCAACAGATGCAACCAATGGCTGAGACAGCGGCTTTGACTGATTCCAGATGGTGAGAATAATATTCAGTGTGCAAATCTTTACATTCTTTCTTTAAACAAAGTGATATATTGTGGCTCTATACAACATGTATGCAGCTTCCTAAGATGTCCTTTAGAAAAGCATCCCTTACAGTGTGACCCATCAGTGCAGTCATGGAGAACAGAATGCTCACTGCCCAGTGCATTATTACATGCTTAGAGATATTTTCATGCTTAACATCAATGGAAAACACTTCTGTATCAATTTCCTCAACTTTTATCAGTAATACTGGAAGGCAAGAGGGTTGGCTTAATGGCTAACTTTACTGCTTATGTCTTTCATCATATTTCCGAATGCAGCTTCTTCTTCCTGTATGATAGTTTAAAGGTGCAAGAGGAGGGAGACCTGACTAGAGATGGGATTTACTACTTCTCTCCTGAGGATGTAAGACATACGTCCTGTTTAAATTGATGTCATTTGTAAAGAAATGTATTCATGTAATTTGTAATGAAAATTATTTATATTTTGTTTAAAGCATGAAGAAGCAACTGCACCTTCCATAACAATATTATAATGCGGCTGTTTTAAAAGACGACCTTCATAATACTTAATATACATATGCATGATGGTGTGTGTGCTGTTGCAGACACCAGTAGACCAACAAGAGCTGCTTTGTGGACAGCTTGCCGGTGTATGTCGTTGTGTGTCTGAGATGTCTTCATCTCCTGTACGCCTGTTTCGCCTGCGCAAAAGCAAATATGCTGTCCGCATGAAGGATAGCTTTCTTTGGGTAAGAGAACATTTGTCTTTGGGAAATGCCATTACAAAACCTAATTTCTTGCTGCCTAGTTCCTCCTGACTTAAACTGAGCCAAGGTTTTGGAACAGAGCAATACAAACTTAGTTCAACTGCAAGGAAGACCTTGTGCACTTTTTTTTTGTTGGTTTCACAACTCTTTTGAATGGGATCTTTCTCTGGTTTCCAGGCATTAAGCTGTGTGGTTGACATTCCTGATGTGAGTGTGTGTGACTTACTTGATCAGCTGATTGCCCTTTTCTGTTTCTACAATGGACCAGTGCGTCAGAGCTACCAGGTGCAACATCACAGTCTACAGTGTTCTATTCACTGATTATGATTTAACATGAGTATATTTGTTTAAGGTTTGAGGTCAGTAAGTTTGATTCACACTTTTATTCAGCAAGGATGGATTAAATTGATCAAAAGTGACAGTAAAGATATTTATAATGTTACAAAAGATTTCTATGTCAAATAAATGCTGTTCTTTTGAACATTAAATTCATCAGAGTTCTGACAAAAAATGTATCATGGGCTCCACAAAAATATTTAATAAGAAATTTTTCTTGATCACCAAATCAGCATATTACAATGATTTCTGAAGGATCATGTGACACTGAAGACTTGCGTAATGATGCTGAAAATTTAGCTTTGACATCTATATTAAAATAGAAAAGAGATATTTCTAATTCCAATAATAATTTGCAATATTACTGTTTTGCTGCGTTTTTGTCTATATTTATTCGTTTGTATTTATTAAGTTTAGTTCATTTTGTTTTAGCTATTTTATTACTTAATGTTAAACAAAACAAAAATGACAAATATTGCACTGGCAACTAACTAAAAAATGTTTTTTATATTTTATTTTCAGTTAAAGTTTAAGTAACGGAAAAGGTTTTATGGTTTTAGTTAGATATAATAACCCTGCTTCATCATACAAAAAATACAATCTTACAGACCCCAAATTTGTGAACGATACTTCATATCTATTAAAAGTTAATACCATATCAGAGCAATTCCACTTATATGTTGTGTTTTGCTGCACTTCAACACAGTTGTACAGTAAGGAGGAGTTGGCTTTACGATGGGCCAGATATCGCTGTCACCTGCAGGGCGGCTCCACTGAGCTTCACAACATCTTCAGCTGCCTGAGGACCATTGACTCCACACATGTAAGTATGAGTGGAATTATTATGTGGAACTATTAGATTTTAAACTTGCTATTACGTTAAACGTGTGCCACAAAATGATGCATTCAGTCAGTACTGCAACAGCAAGCCTTGAGCAAAGTATCCTGTCCTCATGTTTATTGTGAATCATTTTCACAAACCTGTTTGCGAATGGTTACTTCTCCTCACTCCTGCATCAGATTGATCCTCTGCTGCTGCTGAAGGCTGCCCTCATTCTTCAGGCATGTCAGCGATGTCCTCTGGTCCTGGCAGGTTGTATCCTCTACAGGGGCAGGTGAGCTTCCACTGCAGGAGAAAAATTGTTTACGATAATTCATATTTATTCCAAATATTGATCATGTATCTGTAAGTGGCTAAAGCAATTTAGAGTGACAATCCTCTGTTCTACAGGGTGGTTAGTACTCAGATGCCTCCTGCGCTGACAGTGAAGGTGATGGTGTATGAGACGCAAACGTACAGCCAGGTACAGTGAAGTTTCCTGATACTGCATATACTGTATATATATATATATATATATATATATGCTTATATCCTTGCGTATTTCTCCATATGTCTCATTACAGGATTTCCGGGTGACGGCCAATGGCCTGAGCTCATCTGTGGGCTCACCGTCCTCTTTCACAGCTACCACACAGGTGTTCTTGACACCCACTGAACTGTACATGCTCCGCTGCTACCCAGTGGATAGAGCATGCAGGTACAAATCAAGAAGTGTATGCATTACTAGATATTTGCGTTTTGTGGATATATGTATATAGTCTACTGTTTAAAAGTTTGGGATTGTTAAGATTTTTTTTTATGTTTTTGAAAGAAGTCTGCATTATTTGATAAAAAATACAGTAATTGTTCTTCTGCTCTGGAAGTCTATGGCAGCCCGTAGAACCGCTTGCGAGAAAGTTATGAAATTTGGCACACAGATAGGGGACAGTCTCAATATTAACCATAGCAAATTTGGAGTCTCTATCTCAAATTTCTCAAATTATCTCAAAATTTCTATGGGTCAAGATTTTTAGCAAATATGAATTTTGCGAAAAAATCTACTTTTTCGAGCTTGTCCTTGACAGTATGTCTGATTTTCACCAAAATTGGCTCAGATCATCTTCAGACAATGCTGTCAAAAAGTTATCAAAAGACTTCCGATAGATCAAACTGTTCTCGTAAAGCATGTTAACGAATTTGACGAAATTCGTTCAAAAATGGACATGAGGCTGTATCTTTGCAACGCTTTAGCAGATTCTGACCAAACTTGGTACATGTAACAAGCATGACCTGAAGGCACCTGAGTAGTTTCGGCATGGCGCCACCTACTGATCAAAACATATAAAAAAATTGACATTTCTGCTTATAACTTCTGACCAGTTTGGCCAAAAATAATAAGACTGGTCTCATTAGATCAGGAACGGCTTACTGACCCCAAACGTTTGAACAGTGGTGTCTTTACATATTCATTGGTATTTATAAATATTCTCATTCTTAGGTCTCACTGCAATCAACCTCCCTGTCAACCCAGCAAGTCCCGCCTCTTATCACGCACTTTATCCGACACCCCAACCACAGATACTGACTCTTCAAGCTTAGATCCCATGCAGTGTCCCCCAACGTCCTATCAGACTATGCCGTCGTCTCCTCGCTCCTCCCTCTCTGATGAACCATATTTCAGCCCCTCTCCTTCAAGGGTTAACTCTCCCCTTCACTCCAATCTCATGAACCAATCAGAGTATTTTACTCCTGACTCACATGACCACAGCACGTCTAACGGAACTAAGTTGTGTGCAGTGAAAGAAAGTTTGGCAGGCCTGAACATAAAGCAGGATACAGATGCAAACTCGGGGTCAGAAACCAAAAGCGAAGGTTTAAATTCAGATCAGGACATTCAGAGTGATGAAATCAAAGCACTCACTAATGGGTATGAGCAGTCAAACTGTCTTGATAACCACTCTGACCATGACAACCAGATTCAAAATGAAGAAAATAACCTGGACGCTAACAATCATGTGACCAATAAAAATGGCAAATTCCAAGGAGAAACAGAGGAAGAGGCAAGAACAAAGAGCAAGCAAGTCGAAGGGAGACTCAAGGAGAAATATGAACCCAGAAACACCCCCTCACCACATGAGACCCTAGCAGACACCTCTCTAGTGCCCTCAGTATTATACCAGCATAGAGTCAGAGGTTTGGTCTTGGCCCTGCTGGTAGAGCCAGAGTTCAACACAGACCCCACAGCCAGAGAGGAGGTGGTGAGAAACATGAGTTTGTGTCTGTTTGAAATCATTTGTACATATTAAAGGAATAGTTCACCCAAAAATGAGAATTTGCTGAAAATTTACTCACCCTCAGGCCATCCAATGTGTAGATGAGTTTGTTTCTTCTTCAGAACAGATTTGGAGAAATTTACCAATTCACCAATAGATCCTTTGCAGTGAATGGGTGCCGTCAGAATGAAAGTCCAAACAGCTGATCAAAACATCACAATAATTCACAAGTAATCCATACATCTCCAGTTCATCAAATTAACGACTTGGCAAATTCATCAAGGCTTTTTTAAATTTTAACCCGTCACTTCTGGCAAAAATACCATAATCCATAATAAAAACTCCTCCAATGAAAAAATCCATCCTATGTTGTCCTCTCACATCAAAATCCTGACATGTTTGTTTAGTAAAACTGTAAACTATTTTCGCTTGTAAACAGTACTTGATCTGTGCATATTTCTCACCTGATTCAGATGAGATGACTTTTTCATTGGAGAAAACAATAATATGGACAGAGGACTCATATTTTAACCAGAAGCAATGGTTTGAAGTTATAAACGCCTAAATTATGGATTTGATTCTTATAAACATGCAGCTTTTCACTTCACAAGACATTAACTGATGGACTGGAGTGGTGTGGATTATTATGATGTTTTTATCAACTCTTTGGACTCTTATTCTGACGGCACCCGTTCACTGCAGAGGATCCAACAAATTAATCTACATCTTGGATGGCCTAAGGGTGAGTAAATCTTAAGCAAATTTTCATTTTTGGGTGAACTGCTATTTTAAATGAGTGAATTTAAAATAGTGTGTGAATCCCCAATATTTTAAGCTTTGGGGTCTGTACGATTTTTTAAAATACAATTTATTTAGCACATTTTTACTGTATTTTTGATGCAATAAATGCAGCCTTAGTGAACATAAAACTTTCAAAAACATTTAAAATAATAATTACAGACCCCAAAAGCTGTCTCTTGTGTTATAAAATTATTCTCTACTACAATTGCAGCATCACAGCAGCTTGGCATCATTAAATGGGCTTGAGGCTCACCTGAGAAATACCTCGACTGGGACACCCGGCCCACCGGGGCCCTACACCTTTGCCCACTATGACTGCATTCAAAACACTCTCACTAGTAAGTTCTGTTTCATATATATATAAACATCATATAGAATCTTATTCAATTCAGTCAAAATGGTGACAGTCACAAATGATTGTGTATTTTATGTGTGTTCTTGAAATAGTTTGTGACTTTTAATTTGTTTTGTAGCTAATGTATGTGGGCGCTCCGCTGGACCCCAGGAATCCTTTGTTAGGGCCACTAAGCTGCTCCATTCACATTTCTCACACTTAGACACACTACAGGAGGCCATTGTCAGGTTAGGGTGTGTTTTTGAATGCCTGTTTTGTAATTTTCATCTTTTAAGGTGTATTTTGACAATGTTTTTTCTTTGATTAATTTGTGTTATTATCTCTGTTTGTGAACAGTTAAAAAAAAAGTGTTAAAATAATTTAAGCACATTTCAGTTATGTAAGAGCTGTGTTTATGTCATGAATTACAGGAACGGTAGCTCGGCAGTGTATGGAACCCGTAGCACGGCCCAGGAGACATATTTTCTCCAGCAGGGAACACCTGTCAGAAACTCTGGAAGTCCTGATCCTCAGGATAGTGCCTTCTCACTGCCCAGAAAAGCCCGTCAGCGGCTCCTTAAACATGGAGTTAACCTGCTTTAGCTGGGCTTTTTAAAAGATTTCAATTTCTCTCAGATCTCTTTTATTTCATAGATATCTACCATATTTATAATATATATGTCTCTCTTGTACTGCTCAGAATGTAATGCATGCTTTTGTTTATATAATAGGCTGCTGTTTGTTCATTTTGTAATTAAAAGTAGAGGCTGAAAATTAAAATGTACTGTCATCCCAATAATACTAAAATATAGAGGAAGTGTCTCCATCATGAGAGACGGGTTCTGCTGTAGCCCTTTGCTGTTTAAATGGAATAGAGAACTGAGGCTTTAAAAAATGGCTTAGACCATTCAGTGTTACTGTTAGATGTGTATAGCTGTTGACATTTTCACCTTTTTTAAATGGAACAAAACTGTGCTTGAGTGTTAATAAATGTGCTTTAATAAACCTGTTTGAGATTCTGTCAGGAGGGTTTAGAGCTGTTAAATAATTGGCACATGCAGAAGTATTTAGAGAGTGGCACAAAAAGTATTTGGGTAACATACGTCATACATCCAGTAAAAATCACACTGAAACTACCTGGTTAAATTAACTTCAAAAGTGAAGTTAATTTAAAAGCTATTTGGTTTGATTGTTTGTTATCTATGTAATTAAATTCATACATTTGTGTTAGTATGAATTACAAAGTGTAGCTTAACTGTCTACTTAAGGCCAGTGTATGTGCACCCAGATGAATGGTTTCTATATCCCAGATTACCTCTCTGTTGGTTGTGGAGCTATTGTGAGGATAGGGCAGTTTGGGAAAGTTTTATGCTTCCCTTGGTCCACGTTGTTTCTCTTGCAAATGAGCAACTCGTTGGTGATGGTGCAGATGTTCTGTAATGAGGGTCATTAGGAGTGAGAATAAGAATGGACTGGACTGGCAGGGGTCTGGGCGCCTCATTATGTAGACCCATTTAAAAGGTCGACGGGGGTGCGAATGGCTGCTTAAGGGTCCCAAACAAAACCAGGGGGAGGAGAGTCAAAAGAAGCCAGAATTCAAATTCCACAGAAGAAACAGCTTGTTGTCAGAGCCGGAGGATTTACCTTATTCGTATCGTGGAGAGCCCGAGTCAAGCATCTCCGGAGCGCAATATACGTGGATACTTGAAATGGCCATGGTTACGCGCGCACGAGTTTCACTGCTGGTCCTCGCTTTCATGACTATTGCTATAGGAGTACAGTGCCGATCGCTTCGTACACAACTTCGCAAGGTGACTTCGTTTCAAGGAGAGCGTAAAATCCGTATTGGACACGTCCAGAAACGGAGCCGTCGCGAACCAGGATCCGAGCACGACCAGTGCGCCCTCCTGAGCGCCCCGTGGACGGAGAGCACCACTCCGCTTGGTGACTGGGGCCAGATGTACCGTCTGAAGATATTATCGACGATGAGTGATGGTCCACGTCGTGCTGTTTTCCCAGAACAACCCCTCTTCCGATTCGTTAGACGGGTTTATCGCTGTTGTCAAATGGGCTACCACTGTGGAAGTGTCAAGGGAATACAAGGCGGAAAAGTTGGGGGTAAGTAGCTCTCTTTTCCGACAACTTGTTGAAAATGTGATGCTGGTCCTCAACATGGGATGCTGGTGTTCCCACCAGGCTTAGCTAGCAAGACTTTCTGTCAACTAGCTTTACCAGCTAAATTTAATTAGGGTAATTAAGTCTTAAAGCATCCAAGAAAACTAAAAATATTAGGCTGTGGTTCTAAATTAAAACTGTTATTCAAATTAGTAATCTACGCTTTCAAGGTTCCAACAGAAGTAGCGTTGAAGTAACCATAGCAACAGTAGCGCCCGAGCGAATGTATTTTGTGGCAAAATAAATAAATGATTAAAAAACACTGTTAAAACCAAACTATGCTGGTTGATTGGATTCAGCAGGTTTAAGCTGGCCAAGCTGGTCTCCGAGCCTGTTAAAGCTAGTGTTCAGCTGGTTTTAGCTGGTTGGTCAGCTGGTCTCCCAGTCTGATTATCTAAGTGTGGTCAAAACCCCTCCAAAACTAGCCTGCAAACCAGCTACGACCAGGCCAGTTTAGTCTGGTTTCAGCTGTTTCAGCCCCCCCACCCCCACCCCAAAGTACTGTAATTAGACATTTTAGCATGCAATATCACACCTATATTTAAAAACTATATGAATAGTGTTGTGTTCAATATATATTTATAGGCAGGGATGTTAAAAGACAAAGAGGAACCTCAACAGTCTGCAACTGCAAAATTTTCTGTCAAAAATTCATTTGCAAAACTAGACCAGCACCAAAACCACCATAAACCTAAATCATGACCCTGGTAATTAGTTATTTTTTTTAGCAGGGTAAAACAATTTTACAGTAGGTATATTTACTATGTGACAGCAGTGCCCCTAATGTGTCTTTTTCTTACTTGTCAAGACTACAACATTGAGTTTTTGCTCGGCGAGGATGTGCTGTCAGCACCGTTGGAGAAAGCAGAAGTTCATTTTCACTTTTCAAACCCCCAACACCTCACCATCCAACCCATGCTGCCCTCACTGGAGAAACGAGGGTTCCCTACTAGGTGAGACACGGGAACTTGATAGATGAAGTGAAAATGTTGTTAGCACAGTTCACTCCAAGGAATAGCTGAATTGAACTGCAAATAAAGTCATCACTATTTTCTCTTTCTCTCTGCAGGTACAGTGTCTGGTTGAGAGATGGTGTCGTGGAGCTGAGAGTAGATCTGCTTGCCCTCTTCAAGGCCCTGCAGCTGGTCATCGGAGGAGCCAGTAGAGGTCCAAGCCTGATGGAAATGCATCGGGTGAGGGGCTTGTCCAGACCAGGGGTCGTTGTCCAAAAGCAAAGACCCCCATCCCTTCAAGACACAGTGCCTGTAGTGTGGGGGGAGGTGAATGGGGGCAGGGAGGGTGTGGCCTCCCTGCAGCCCACTTTAGAGCTGGGACTGGCATTACACTGCAGCTTATTGGACAATATTGCACAGCCCTGTCAAGATTATGGTGTACATCTAGAACATGCACCCTTCATCGCTCTGACGTACAGATAGCAAGACACATGCAGCCGTATCGAACAGTGTTTTAGCAAATACATTTTGAAACTGCTTCTGTGTCCAGCCAAACACTGTAAATCCCTAGCGCTCCCCCTTCACAAGTTCTTTGTGGCCATAAAATCTCCGTCCATTCAGTCCACTAACACCTGGTGTGAATGTTCCCTGGATGGTTCGCTATTTTTAAAGAATTGCTAATGTTCTCATTGTTCTGTGACAATGGTGCTTCAGTAGAAGCTTAGTGTAATTCAGAGTGGCCGATGTTATATGGAACACTATGCACTTCAGGATGTAAATTGAATTTATTAACTTATGGGTGTTTTTTTTTGTGAGAAAAAGGTATCACTGTGTAAATGTAAATAGTGTATAATTACAGGTCTATATATTAAATTCTTTTTAGCATTGTATATGCAATGGTTTGTTTCTCTGTTTCTGTGGCCAGTGTATATTGTTTCTTAATTATTTGAGACATTTTGTGTCAATAAGGTGTTTTAAATAAATTCAATATCAATTTGAAAGGCCTCACATACTGAACATAAAGAATTTGGTCATTTTCAGGGTTCATTGAGAACTTAAGAGAAAAAAAATGTTTCGGATTGTAATTTTGATTAGTCTGTTGAGCATCCAATGCTAGTCAAGTACTCCAATATAAACATTAGGTCATGCAATGCACAAAATTTACCAAATCATGTTTACACATGTTAGGACTTCACTACTGTTCAAAATTTTGTAGTCAGAATTTTGTAGTAAAAACTTTCCATTCATCAATGAATCCTAAAAATGCATCACAGCTTTCACAAAAAAAAAAAAAGAAGCAATTTTCAACATTGATGATGAGATATTTCTTGAGCAGGAAATCAGCATACTAGAAATATCTTTGCTTTAATTATATGAGTTAATGACTTGAGTTGCTGTTTTTTCTTGTTTGTTTAGATATATTTTCCTCCATTTCCAGTTGTACAGTGCAGGTGTACTGCACTTTTACAGATAATGTTAGTACAGGCCATAGTCTAAGAAACAGTGACATTACCGTTGTAAGTTTACTGCAGTTGTAAAGTGATCATATGGTAATATTTTATGGAACTGTATACTCAAGTTTAAAAAAAGAAACTACACAATAGAGTTTTATGAACAGCCTCGTCTCATTTCTAAAATGTCCCATTTTGTGATTAGTTATGCATTTTTAACTTTAATTTTAAGATATGAACTCCCTTGAACACTTCAAATAAAAAAATTATAAACATTTAATTTGTTCACTTATAACAGTAGAAATGAACCACATTTTCATCACAAGCAAAATCATTTCCTCTACATCACATATCACCATTCATTCTGGTGGAAATTACATTTACTCATGATAGACAAACATTTATAAAATAGCTGATTCTTTCTCAAACTTTTTCGCTCTATGTCACCCAGCTGTTCAAAGCCAACAACATTTTATTTTATTAATTTACATTACATTTTCAGGTCTAGAAATCTTTAAAATCACATTACAAAATGTGATTTTTACACAATGTGATTTTTACAAATTAACTATAATAAAAATTACATTACATTTAAATTGTAATAATTTTAAGTCACTTTTAGTACCCCTTGTGGGCCCCAGCCCCCTTGTTGTTATCCACTAGCATATATTTTATTTTCAATAAAAAAAATTAAAAATACAACAGTTTTAAAAATACAACAATATTTTTATGATAGATTTTCGTAGTTCAAAATTGGATGTCTGAGCCTGGAACATGGATAAAACAACTGTTTCATAAAAAAGACAAACAAGATGACAGTGCGAGTGTTAAATGTGTTTGTAGTGTTCATTTTTACTGAATAGCTAGACTCTACACTTTGCCCTCAACACAGGCCGAGGCTAAAGTTCACCAAGAGAGAGGGAGAGAGAGAGAGAGAGAGAGAGAGAGACACAGAGGAAGGGAGGAGGGGATGAAGGAAAAGCAAGTAGCAAAAAAAAATCACATTTCAAAGCAAAAGGACAACAGGTATCTAGACTTAATACAGGAGCAAAAGAACACTGGAAAACAAAGAGAAGAAAAGGATAAAGAAAATGAAAAGAAGCTGTTCATGTGAAAGACAGACTACTGAACTCAAAGCCTGAGACAGAGGTGAATACTGAACGTGTGCGATATTGTTTTGGTGTGTGTGTACGTCTGTTTGCACACAAAGAGTGTGTTGGTAATTGCTTCAGTGACACGGACAAAGCTTCTGTGAGCAAAATATAGACAAAAAACGGCCACTTAAACGTGAGAGATGGAGGGAGGAGAGGGGAGGAGAGCAGGAGAAGAACGAAGCAGCCGGCTGTCGGCCTTACAGGAGCAGCTGGTGTGGTCTCTGCTGGGATCAGGGCTGTCAAAAGAGCTGCTGATCCAGGCCATGGGAGATCTGGAGCGAGAACGGGCCTCGGCCGGTGCCGAGAGGATGGACCGGGCCGATGGCGAGAGCTCGGAGGAGGGAGACATGGACAATCCACCTCTTATATTCCGTGAGATGGAGAGGCTGCCGCCGGAGGAGGCCGCGAGGCAGAGGGCTGAAGTTGACCAGCTGTTACAGTAAGTCTCCTGGTGTCTTCTGATCAATCAATCCAAACTCCATTCAAAATGCACATTCTGAACTATCTATTATGACTTCAGTGCCTCGAATGTTGTTCTTCTAAAGAAACATCATCTAAAGTCTGCTTCTCAACTTCATATTTTACTCCACAAATTCTTGATTAAACCTTCTTCTTTTCTCTAGCTCATCTCAGGTCTTCTCTCTTCTAGTCCTTTCATTTGCTTCCTCTCTTCTCTATTGCTCTGCTTCCGAACTGATGGGATGAATATAAAGGAGGTTCCACCTTTTTTAGTTACTAATTACCCACCCTATTCATTATTCTCTGGCCATTTCAAACGTTTTAATAAATGAGCTACATCGACTGGTTAAAATTAACAGAGTGACACAGTGTCCATCGCTCAGTGTGTGTGTTTGTGTACACATGACTGTGGTGATATTGTAAAGATAGTGCTGTTGTGAGGGGAGGTTTTTTTTCTAAGTGTGTGGATCTTTGAACACAGATATAAATGGACTTGTAATGCACTTTATTTAAACATCAAAGGGAATTTGTGAGTGATTTGTATAGGTAAAATGCATTGCTTTTGGATATGTTTGTGTGTTAGTAAAGCTTTGTGTGTTTGTGTTCACGAGGGTTATTTGCAGTCTCTTTTACTGGACTTTGGCCCCTTGTCTCTTGCCTTATCTTATAGTGTAAACATTGCACCCTCTCTACCTCTGTATTATCTATCCTTCCTCTTCCCCTCACCCTTCTCCCAAAGCATTTTTGTTAAAAAAATTGTCTTAATATAAGTTTTTTTTTACTTAATCAAGATGTGATTTTTTTTTCTTCAATATGTTAAAAATAAATTGTAAAATTTCTGAATATGCTGTAATTTCAGGAAACAGTGCCATACTATGTGTGTTTACTGATATAATTAACATAATAATGGTCTGTCACACAACACATTTATCTCTAACATGGAATATATTTTTTATCTCTTACTTAGAATATATATTTTTGTAATAAGTTATAATAATGTATTCATATATTATTTTCTTTCCAATATCAGCCACTTTGCAGCCTGTCTGTCACAATTACATTTTAAAGGGTTTATGTATTAAAAACTGAATTCTAATTGAAATTAAATTATTGTGCTTATATTAAAGACATTTTTCTCTTCCCGACATCATACTTAACTTAATTATCAGTATTCATTATGTTTATTGAGCATTTTATTATTACTATTTAAAATAACTGCTTTCTATTTCAATATATTTTTTAAAATGTAAATTATTTCTGTATTGCAAATCATTACCCCAGTCTTCATTCTAATATGCTGATTTGCTGCTCAATAAACATTTCCTATTATAATCAATGTTATGTTTTTGTGGAATCCATTTTTTCCTAGATTTTTAATTAATAGAAAGTTCAGAAGATCAGCATTTATTTGAAATAGTCATATTTGCAACATTATAAATATCTTTACCATCACGTTTGATCAATTTAATGCATCCTTGCTGAAAGGGTTAGTTCACCCAAAAATGAAAATTCTGTCATTAATTACTCACCCTCACGTCGTTTCAAACCCGTAAGACCTTCGTTCATCTTCGGAACACAAATTAAGATATTTTTGATGGAATCTGACACAGAACAGCATACGAATGTTTACGTCCAGCGGATATGCTCCAAAATGGCACCAGGGTGATGCGGAGGAGACGAATTGTTGAATAAAGTCTTTTTTTTCTTTTCTTTTGCGCACAAAGAGTATTCTCGTAGCTTCGTATAGTTGCGGATGAACCACTGATGTCACATGGATTATTTTACAGCTCTCCTTGCTAAGTTTCTGGACTTGGGAACATTTCAGTTGCGTTGCTGTCTATGTAGGGTCAGACAGCTCTCAGATTCCATCAAAAATATCTTAATTTTACGGTCTTACGGGTTTGAAACGACATGAGGGTGAATAATTAATGACAGAATTTTCATTTTTGGGTGAACTAACCCTTTAATGTGTTGGTGTGTGTTAGAGAGGATTCTTGGCATGTGGCTAAAATGATGAAGACCTACATGCAGCAGCACAACCTACCACAGAGAGAGGTGGTGGAGTCCACCGGCCTCAACCAATCCCATCTCTCCCAGCACCTCAACAAGGGCACACCCATGAAGAATCAAAAGCGTGCCGCTCTGTACAGCTGGTATGTCAAGAAACAGGCAGAGATCAACCAACGTGAGTATGACCATTTCTTATTTCTCTTACATAAAATTCTGTTTTAATGCATCTTTAAGAATTACACAATTAGAATGAACGATTCTCACACCCTGATCAATGCAGAGTTCACCAATGCCAGTCGAGGTGTCATGTCAGGAGAGGAATCCGGGGATGATGTGAGAAAGGGACGAAGGAATCGATTCAAATGGGGCCCAGCGTCCCAACAAATCCTGTTCCAGGCCTATGAACGACAGAAAAACCCCAGTAAGGAGGAAAGGGAGGGACTGGTGGAGGAGTGCAACAGGTAACGAGTGATCTGGTTACCATAACCCAAAATGTAGGTGCGACGTGGGTAATAACTGTTGCATGTATATGAGTTTTAGAGCGGAGTGTCTTCAGAGGGGAGTTCCTCCATCTCAGCTGGCTGGCCTGGGTTATAATTTGGTCACAGAGGTTCGTGTATATAATTGGTTCGCGAATCGGCGTAAAGAGGAGGCATTTCGCCACAAACTGGCACTCGACGTGCCCTACAGCAGCCAATCAGCTCCCTTGACAGGCCAGATGCTACCATCCAGTCCTTTAACAGGTATGACGTCAATCAGGCCCATACCTGTCCCATCTGTTGACTGATATTCTGTTGCATATAAAATAACCTTTTTAATGACCAATGGGTTGATTTTTAATTAATCTCCCTAGATTTCTCCCTAAATCTGACCTGTTTTACCCACCTTTCTATTTGTTGATATCCTAAAGTTCTGAAGTACAGTCAGCCAGTGGTGTGTGAGAGTCTGGGCACAGTGAGAAGCTCCGGTGGTGAAGACAGAGGTCATCTAGCCAGTCCAGTCCAGCTAGAACCCAGTCATACACTCCTGGATACACACCATCACAAATCAGTGAGATTCCTTTACACTATTTTACACACATCACCATACAGCAGTGAGATTAAGGGAACAGTTAGTGACTTAAGTGATCACTCCCTGCTGAAAAAAAACCCCAGCTAAAACCAGCCTAAGATGGTTGACTGGTCTTAGCTGGTTTAAGCTGGAAGTAGCTGGTTTTAGCTGGTCTCCCAGACTGGCTAAGCTGGTTTTAGCTGGTTGGCCAACTGGTCTCCCAGCTTGACCAGCTAAAGAAGTGGCCAAAACCTCTCTAAAACCAGCCTGCTGACCAGCTATGACCAGGCTGGATGACCAGCTAAAATCAGCCAACAAGATTAGGCTGGTTTTAGCTGTTTTTTTGCTTTCATCTCACAATAACGGCAAGCAGGTTGGAAATGAAGTATGAACAAGAAATTCATACAAGAAGTTAATATTAAGTGACTTATATATACTGTATTGTCTGTCTGTATTTAACCAACAAAAATAGTTCCAAATAGATAGCAGGATCATCGGGCATCTCCGAGCAACACACAGCTGTTTGGCTCCTGAATGAAACTGTGTTTTGAACGAATTGCTTGAGTGAATGATTCAATAACCCATTCATGAAATCAGCCACTTGCTTCGTTCCAGAATGAATTAGTTCTTTTGAACAAATCAAACGATTCAATGACTCACTCGATAAGACACTGACTTGACGCCACCTAGTGGCGGTTTTTCACATTTAAAAACACCATTTGGGGGAAGTCGTGGCCTAATGGTTAGAGAGTCGGACTCGTAACCCAAAGGTAGGGGGTTCGAGTCTCGTACCGGCAGGGATTGTAGGTGGGGGGAGTGAATGTACAGCGCTCTCTTCCACCTTCAATACCACGACTGAGGTGCCCTTGAGCAAGGCACCGAACCCCCAACTGCTCCCCGGGCGCCGCAGCAAAAATGGCTGCCCACTGCTCCGGGTGTGTGTTCACGGTGTGTGTGTGTTCACTGCTGTGTGTGTGCACTTTGGATGGGTTAAATGCAGAGCACTAATTCCAAGTATGGGTCACCATACTTGGCCACATGTCACTTCACTCACTCACTCATTTCATTTTTTCCCATTTCTTATTTCTAAACATTTATGACTCTCTTTGTTCTGCAGAACACACTGTTTTTGTCCATACGGTGAAAGTAAGTGTGGTCCAAAACACTGGACTCCACTGAATTTCATTGTATGGACAAAAACACTGAGACTTTTAAATCTTCATTAAATGATGACATCATTTTCATTTTTTCCCCTTTGCTATCCATTTAAGGCAAATGGAAGCTGAAACCTGAAAGGCAAATTTTCCATTTTCTCTCTTAGGCATCTGGCGGTGGCTCCTTACCTCCTGTTAGTACTCTCACTTCCTTGCATGGAGTGTCAGGATCCTCTGCTACCCCTCCAGGACTGATCATGGCCTCCCTGCCAAGTGTTATGAGTCTGGGGGACTCCTCACTTTTCATAGGTACAATGCATATATAGTAATCTGCATTAACAGTTTAACACCAACACACTGCTAATTAATGCTAACAGATGTCTTTTATTGTAGGCTTGACGTCCTCTCAACCACAGACGGTCATCAACAATGTAGGGGGAGGTTTTACTACCCTTCAGCCAATCTCATTTCAGCAGCAGCTTCACACTTCAGCTCAGCAGCCAATAGTGCAGCAGCTTCAGAGTCATATTGGTCCAAGCTCCTTCATGGCAACAATGGCTCAGTTACCATGCCACAGTAAGTTCTTAATTAGAGGTCTGAGTAATTCATTAGTTGTGCATCAAGACAAGCATCACTATTATTGGGTGGACATTTCTGACTTGAAAACTTCTAGCAATGCTCTAGAAACCACCCAGAACAGTGATTTTTAAATGGACAGACCTAGTTTTTCTCATTTCAGAAAATAGTGTGGACTTCACCAAAATTCTGCTGTAATACTGTGTGTTTCAGTGTACAGCAAAGCAGACCTGAGCTCTTACCCCTCCTCCAGTCTCCTGTCCCAGGCTATGGTCATCGCAGACAGCAACAGCATTGGGACACTGACTAACCTCACAGCTCTTCGACAGGCATGAACCAAACGCAAACTCATCATACTGACATGATTACATGCACATCATTTTCAGATTAAGGGCTATATAACGGGCTTTATATATAAGAAAGATTTACATGTTCCACAGACTTTGGCATATTCATATGAATATGGCATTCAGCTTATCCTGAATAAACTAAGAAATGAATTTACCCATAACAGCTTTTGTCATGTGCACATGTAAATGAATATTCTGTTAAAAAATATGTTCCACATAAAGTGTAAAAATGATCAGTAGACAAAAAGGAATTTATCTTTAATTTATTTATCTATCTTTAATCTATTCATTACAGCAATTCAAAGCAAAACAGTATTTGAGGAATTCAAGACAACTCTTCAGTCCTCAGGTAAAACAGCATGTGAATCTACAGCAACTCTTTTAAATTCTCTATCATTTTCCTCTCCATCAGATTTTCACCTCAGATCCTGAGGGTCATGCTGAAACTCCTATTGAAGAGGAGTCTTTACATCTGCAGTCCACTTCACCAGAGCCAGGTACAGACCCTCTCAGACCTTGTGTTTAATCTAACCATATTCAGATGATACTGATATATAACCATTCACCATCTCTGATTATCTTTTAATTAAATTTCCAGTGTCTTCCGTCAGTTTGGATCTCTACCCTCAGACACAGACAAGTGAAACCCATCCTTCTCACCTGCTCTCCTCTCCACCCGGAGATATAGACCCTTACATCACACAGATGGTCTCTACTGCACAATAGCTGCGGCTACTGATGGAAATACCCCTGAGAGCTGGTGCATATAAGAAAACTAACTTTTTAAAATACACTGGAGAGCAAAAATAAATGAAATAAATAAAACAAAAATTAACAGTCCTTTTAAAAAGCCAAACTGCCACATTGCTACCTGCTGCCTACCCACACTGAGGAGGAAAAAAAAAACTTTAAAATCCATATTATTAAAACCTTTAAATTATGCTCCATAAAAGAACTGAGTACAATTCAAAATGGAATCTTATGTGAACATTAGCATGTATATAATTAAAATTTTAGATTTCAAATTGTGTGACTGCAATAAATTACAGTAAAATTATAAATGTAATTGTTCTAGATTTCTTTGTCTGGTCAGGCTGTAAGACTGATTAAAATGAATAAAAAGTCTAGAAAAATAGTAAAATGGTGAAAACATGATTCATCAGACCTGGCCACCTTCTTCCATTGCTCCGTGGTCCAGTTCTGATGCTCAAGTGCCCACTGTTGGTGCTTTCGGCTGTGGACAGGGGTCAGCATGGGCTCCCTGACTGGTCTGAGGCTATGCAGCCCCATACGCATCAAACTGCAATGCACTGTGTATATTCTGACACCTTTCCATCAGAACCAGCATTAACTTCTTGAGCAATTTGAGCTACAGTAGCTCATCTGTTGGATCGGACCACATGGGCCAGCCTATTATCTATATTACTGTACTGTACCTATGTGTACATGCAACTTTGTATGAAACCAAATGATGAGTTTGCTTACGTTCTTCATCTTCATCTCTGTTTTCAGACTGATCAGGTTCAAAACACTTCTGAAATGCAACTACTGTGCATTTGTAAAATTTGTATGACAAGCTGAAGATACTCAGTAGAAATAACAGGTCTTGTATGGGTCTCAACCATCCAAAAAGGCTCCTACCTTTTTTGCCACATGGGATTGAAATTCTGGTGTTGTCCCAAGCTCATTCCCATCATGTTCATGATTTGAAACATTGGTTCTGTGTAACAAATTTTAAAATTTAACTCACTACAAAATAACCACTGAAATCCAATCTCAAAGTGTTGATTATTCATACTGACCAGTAGCGTAGCGCAAATCTCTAACACAGGGACAAGTGAGTAAAGATTGTAAGAGGAGAATATCATATCCAGATTGCTCACTAAAACATCCAGGTATCCTTCATTTCGTTAAACAAGAAAATAACCGAGATGAAAAGTCAGAAGACCATGACTTTGCAGTTTTGAATGCTCTTCTCTCACTGGATCAGGAGACTTGTGGATATACTGGGGCTGGCGATGGTGAGTGCATCCTCTCCATTATACCTGTAAAGGTGAAATCAAAGAAGAGTGAAAAATCAGTAGAGACTTATCCTTTCCTAGACCCAGGGAGCACAACCACTTTTTGCACAGAAGATATCATGCATTAACTGAACATACAGGGCAAGAAGTCTAATTTTCTGCTTTGTACTATGGGTCAACAAAGAAAGGTGCGAGGATACTTGCTGTCTGACTTAAAAGTTTGTGGTTTAAAAGAGAATACTTATATCGATCTACATAATGTCTTGACTCAGCAACACTTGCCTGTGAAAGAAGGGAGCATTCCTAAACAGGAGGATATTGAGAAATGGCCTTACCTGCATGAGGTTCGTCTTCCACATATTCAGGCTGCAGTAGTGCTACATATTGGAGTGAATTCTCATATGGGCATGGAACCATGGAAGATGATAAACAGCAGAAGCAACGGGCCTTATGCAGTGAAGACAGTTCTTGGCTGGATAGTCAATGGACCGAAAGAAGAGAGCATCAAGACAAGAAAATCTGGTATACAGAGCTGTACAGTGAATCGCACATCTGTGGAGATGATTGAAGATTTGCTGATGAAGCAGTTTAATCTTGATTTTCCTGAGCGTCGTTATGAGGATAATTCTGAAATGTCTCAAGAAGACAGACAGTTCACGATGTCTGTGACCAAGTCTACTCAACAGCGTCTCAAGAGCCTTCAGACTCAAAAGGAATCCTAGTTCCATGAGGACTACACCAGATTTATGAACAACATAATTGAGAAAGGGTTCGCTGAGAAAGTACCGGATGAGAATTTTGCACCTTGGTGATGGAAAGGTGTGGTTTTCATTCCACACCACGGGGTTTATCATCAGAAAAAGAAAAAAATCTGTGTTGTCTTCGGCTGTAATGCATCTTACCAAGGATACTTCAGTTACTTCAAGGGCCTAACCTCACTAACACGCTTATTGGGGTGTTGACTAGATTCTGTGAGGAGCCGATTGCAATGACAATGTTTTATCAGGTTTGAGTACCTAGTGAGGATGCAGACTTCCTGAGGTTTCTCTGGTGGCCAGATCAACCTAGATCAAGATGACGAGGAGTACAGGATGTGTGCACACCTGTTTGGGGCAACGTCTTCACTGAGTTGTTCTTGTTACACTCTTCAAAGAACAGCAGAAGCTGAAATCAATGACACTACTCCAGAAGCAACTCAGGCACTCTTGAAGAATTTTTACAATTATGATTGCCTTAAATCAGTGGCAACTGAAGAACAAGCAGCCATTCTTGCAAGAGACATCAGAGTGCTTTGTAATTGAGGTGGGTTCCATTTGACAAAATAGACTAGAAATAGGAGAACTGTACTTTCGTCCATCCCTGAAGAGGAATGAGCCACTGACATGAAAGACTTAGATCTGGACAGTGGGTTGCTTCCCATGGAAAGAGCATTGGGAATTCTGTGGTGTACAAAGAATGACACGTTTAATTTTAAGATTGAAGTGCAAAACAAACCAGTTATCAGAAGAGGTATATTGTCAGCTGTTGGCTCTTTTTACGACCTTCTTGGGTTCCTAGCACCATTTGTGCTACCAGCAAAGCTCATTCTGAGAGACCTTTGTTGAGAGAAAATAGCACGGGATGAGAAAATTGTAGAGAAAAAGGCTGAGAGGCAGCTGTCCTGGCTGGAACATTTGCAGAAGCTCGCAAACTTCAGTGGCTACGTTTACATGCACAATTTTTGGTTCAATCAGACTGAATTCATTCCGACTCATGAATCTGAATGTAGTGTTTACATGAACGCTAAATAAAGTGATCGGGTTGATGTGCGCGTTTATATGTCACAAGCTTCAAATCGGAATGGATTTTTTTTTTACATGCGCACACTGCACAAATATTTTCTCACTGTTTTCACATAATAACCACTCTCCTACACGGTTTCTTTATTTGTTTTTAACAGCATAATTAATATTGATCCATTTATGGATAAATATACATATAAACCGCTGTGCCATACTGCTCATATTTATCATGCAAAAAAATGCCCCTCCCCGCACCCAAAACGGGTTGCCTGTGGATGAGAATCCACACTGGTGGGAGGTTCTCCTGCTCCACTTCACAGTTACCGAGTGAAAGCAGAGTTTTATAATGACAGGACACGCATTTACACAACACTTTATTCAAAAGGAAGAGCCACTCCTTCTGCGCATCATACGTCATTACGCGTCATTGCACATGCGCAGTCCTTTCAGTTTCGGGGTTCAATCCGATCGAGTGTTTACATCAGGGGTGCCCAAACTTGGTCCTGGAGGGCCGGTGTCCTGCAGAGTTTAGATCCAACACCAATTAGACACAACCACCCCCTTCAATCCGATCGAAATTTAATTCCGATCAAGCTCAATCGGATACATTAAGGTGCTTACATGAAGGATTTCAGTCCGATTGAGCTGTCAATCCAATTACAAACGGATTATTTGGTTGTGTGAGTAGATGTATCAAACCTGCAGGGTTTGGGCATGTCAAGACCTTTCAATTGCACCACTTTGCAGATGCTAGCGAGAACGGATAAGGGACTGTCACATACCTTTTGCAGACAAATTACCACGATCAAAAGAGCTGCATGTTTATGATGGGAAAGTCCAGAGTGGCGCCACTCAAGCAGGGGATGATGGGGGTTGGTTTTAAAGAATTGTGTTATAATAACCCATACAAAGACAACTCATTATATACACTATAAACACTTTAAAGGAGACAGACATGTAGATGTTTGTGAAAGATGTTTTCTGTTTTGGAGGGATGATTTTTTAAAAATCATACCCTATTTATTGCGTCAAAATTTGTTAACACTTTACTATATTTAAGGGTGGATAATTTTATCAGTTGTTTATTGCAACAATACATAACTACAATAGCTTTGTCTAGTGCTCTTATGAACGTTTATAGCATGATTTGTGAAAATGTAACTATACTGAATGACATGGCATAGACTTCTTCATTGCTAGTTTGCTAGTGTTAAATGCTACTGTTTTTGACAGCATTGATAACGTTTATGACAGATAATATCATGTGAATTTTGCGTTTCCCTTACCGAATGTCGTATCCTGTCAGCAAAAACCTGTCCATGGGCTTTTTTGATTGCTTTCAGTTTACTGTAAGTGCCGGCAATGCAGTGTTGCCAGATTGATACTAAAACAAACAAAAAAATAGAAATAAATAAAAATAAACCGAAATTATTTCCAATCTTTTGCTGTAATAAAATAAGATGAAATAAAGATTTAGCTGACTATAAACTGCAACTTCCTACTTTATTAACTTTCTAAAGTGTTAAATTAAGTGGAAAAGACAAGTCCAAAACGCTTATAATAGCTGGATCTGGCAACACGGAGGCTGCGCCAGCGCCCTCACTCACAACTCTATCGAGCCTGTTCACTCCGCCAGCGTCTCGCAGCGATCATTTTCATACCAGGGACGCTAAATATTCTTGCACACTGTCTAAACTGAATTATACATGTCATGCAGGCATTCATACAAGGAGTTTAAAGGGGACATATGATGCGATTTCAATTTTTCCTTTCTCTTTGAAGTGTTACAAGCTCTTGGTGCATAAAGAAGATCTGTAAAGTTGCAAAGACTAAAGTCTCAAATTCAAAGAGATATTCTTTATAAAAGTTAAGAGTCAACCACGCCTACCTAAAACGGCTCGTT
>NW_015547683.1:165875-166144 GCF_001515605.1 Sinocyclocheilus anshuiensis
CTGGAGCTGATCCGTGCTGGTCGCTGAGGAAATACATCAACTTCCCGCTGTCGATCGCCGGATCGGCTTTAACCGTGGACGAAGCGGAGTCCAGCCCGGGGTCGTCACATGTGGTTGCCGCAAGCCGTTCTCAAGCCCGCAGGCCTCTGCTCACTCTAGCCCCGCCGGCCTCCGCTCACTTTAGGCCGCCGGCCTGAAAGCAAAACTACTTTGTTTGGCCTTCCAAAAGAGGACACAACTAGAAATCAGTGGTTAAGTTGTATTTAAAA
>NW_015547683.1:166344-179783 GCF_001515605.1 Sinocyclocheilus anshuiensis
GTCCCCACTGGATGCAACAAATGCCTCATTTATAATGGGTTTTAATGTTTTTGTCTCGTCGCTCCGGCTGGGACACGTCATCACAATATGGTAAGGGGCGTAACATTTCTGTCACACGCTTGAGGTATTCGGCCAATCACAACGCACTGGATAGCTGGCCAATCAGAGCACACCTCGCTTTTCAGACCGATGAGCTTTGTAAAAATCGACGCATTTCAGAAAGGCGGGGTATAGAGGAGAAAAAATAATGTACAGTATGTGGAAAATAATGTGGTTTTTTTTACCTTAAACCGCATAAACACATTTCATTACACCAAATACACAAAATAATGTTCTTTTTAGCAACATCATATGACCCCTTTAACAACAAATTAGTCATTCAAAGAACAAATTTTATTTTTGAACATAAAAAATGTACTGTGGTCCGGACCTCAGTGGCCTCATAGCTGGTTACGGGCTTGCAAGCAGGTTACAATTCCAAGAATGGAATTGACAGCAGCCACCATCGCAGTCAAAATAGATAGGATGCTGAGACAGGAGCTTCAAATCGACTTTGAGGAGTCTAACTTATGGACTGACAGCACCACAGTGCTGAGATACATCGAGAATGACTCCACAAGATTCAAGACGTTTGTTGCAAACCAAGTCTCATTAATTAGAGAGGCTTCTAAATCTGCTCAATTGAGATATGTGAGCTCTGCAGATAATCCAGCGGACCCAGCCATGGAGGACACCTACCACGGAGGATATGGTAAACGCTGAGCTGGATCACTGGTGTGCAAAAGATGGCACATTTGCTAGAAGATAGGCTGCTACCAGACAAACCACCATTCACTAATACTGGAGTCGATTACTTCAGACCGTTTGAGGTGTGAAGAGGATGCTCTAGGGCAGGGCTGTTCAAACTCGGTCCTGGAGGGCCGGTGTCCTGCAGAGTTTAGCTCCAACTTGCCTCAACACACCTGACTGGAAATTTCTATGCCTAGTAAGAGCTTGATTAGCTGGTTCAGGTGTGTTTAATTAGGGTTGGAGCTAAACTCTGCAGGACACCGGCCCTCCAGGACCGAGTTTGGACAGCCCTGCTCTAGGGTCAAGAGATATGGTGTGCTCTTTACCTGCCTGACCATTAGAGATATTAATAAACAGTCATGGCCAAAAGTTTTGGCAGTGACACAAATTGTGTGTTTTGCAAAGTTTGTGTTCATTCACATTGTTTCTAGATTATTGTGTAGAGTAAACTACACAATTTTAAATAATTGCTAAAAGCTTCGTTAAAAAATTAACGTTTCACAAAAGAAAAAAAAAATTCACTGTTTTTTGATCCTGACACAAAATGAGCAGCTAACATTAATTGACTAATCATATCAGCAGCACATTTGAAAGTATGAATGAGTACTAATCATGTGAAGTCACTATCGTACTAATTAGATTGTAAGAGCAGACTGATTGCTATAAAAGGAGGGAAGAAGCGCTTCCAATCATTGTGTTCTTGTTAGCAATGGTTACCTCCAAAGAAACATGTGCAGCCATCATCGCTTTGCATAAAAATGGCCTCACATGCAAGGAAATTGCTACAAAGAATATTGCATCTGAAAGAACCATTTACCGAATCATCAAGAACTTCAAGGAGAGAGGTTCTTGGTGTGAGAGCATCTGCACACACAGTGAGGCCAAGACTTTTGGACAACGGCCTGGTGTCAAGAAGGGCAGCAAAGAAGCCACTTCTCTCCAAGAAAAACGTCAAGGACAGACTGAAATTCTGCAGGAAGTACAAGGATTGGACAGCAGAAGACTGGTGAAAAGTTATTTTCTCTGATGAAGCTCCCTTCCGACTGTTCGGGACATCTGGAAAATCGATTGTTCAGAGAAGAAAAGGTGAACGAGTCCTGTGTTGTGCCAACAGTGAAGCATCCTGAGACCATCCATGTGTGGGGTTGCTTTTCAACCAAGGGAGTGGGCTCTCTCATAATTCTGCCTAAAAACACTGCCATGAACAAAGAATGGTATCAAAACGTCCTGCAAGAGCAACTTCTTCCAACGATCCATGAGCAATTTGGTGATGATCTGTGCATTTTCCAGCATGATGGAGCACCATGTCACAGAGCAAGAGTGATAAAGAAGTGGCTCGAGGATCATTACATTGAAATTTTGGATCCGTGGCCAGGCAACTCCCTGGATCTCAATCCCATAGAGAACCTGTGGTCAGTCCTCAAAAGGTGAGTGGACAAGCAAAAGCCCACAAATTGAGATCAACTCCGAGGACTAATAAAGCAAGAATGAATCGCTATCAGTCAGGATTTGGCGAATTCCAGAGGTTATGAAGAACAAGGGTCAACACTGTAATTATTCATTATAAAATACTCATTATATTTTTTTTGCCAATAAAAGCCATTAAAACTTATGATATGCTTATCATTGTTTTTCAGTATACCATAAAAACATGTGGAAAAATAATCTACAAATACTGAAGCAGCAAACTTTGCAAAACACAAAATGTATGTCACTGCCAAAACATTTGGCCATGACTGTAGAAGTCGCACCTTCTCTGGACACGGACGCATGTGTCAGTGCTATTTGCCGATTCATTTGTAGAAGAGGTCATGTCTCAGTAATCCGTTCCGATAATGGAACAAAATTCACAGGAGCTGATAAGGAGTTGCGTGAAGCATTGCAGAATTTGTATCAGGCAACGATTCAAGAAGAGATACTAAAGAGAGAAATTCAGTGGATATTTAACACTCCTGGAGCATCTCGCCATGGAGGAGCCTGGTAATGTCAGATTCGCACAGTGAGAAAGGTTCTGAATTCCATACTGAGACAGCAGGTATTGGACGATGATGGCCTACATACACTGTTGTGTGAAGTGGAATCTGTGATGTATGCTGGTTCTTACCACTAAGTGGTGCCCTGTATTCAAGTATCCTGTGGAGTCGGAGAACAGAACATTATTAGAATAAGAAACACAGTCGGTGTGAACAGTTCTTGTGTGTCGTGTCTTCATTAATATCTTTGGACTCTTAAACTAGTAAGCCTAAACAGCTAACAAGTGTTACCAAAAGATATCACATGGTGTCAGAAGTTAAAGATGGATCAGCCAAAAGAATGAATTTTTAAAGGAAACACTGCAGAGAATTGGAGAATTTGGATTCAGAAGTTTGAGCTATATCTTGTGGCAAGTGGAACATCTGAGAAATCAGGCAAGATAAAGTATGCTACATTTCTTCACGTTGCCTGGGATGAAGCACTGAAGGTATTTAATACCATGGATTTTACTGAGGAGCAGGGCCGTGCACAGACCTTTTGAGGGGTAGCTGATAACTGTAGCTGATATACCACCTCAGCCTGTTTATCAATCGGCTATTGCTGAAGAGGATGAAGACTGGCCACCACCACCTCCCCCAGTGACATCAGATGAGAGACCAAGACAGCCCAATCCAGATCACAGAATCATAGAGGTCCTGGAGGAGCTAAATGAACGCATTCTTAAACTAGAACTGAAGCCGTCATCTTCCCCATCCACGCCGAACTATCAACAGCCAGATGATGAAACAGGACAATCAGAAACATGGTCAAGCCTTACTAATACTGCTGCTCCTCCATTGCCACCTCCAAGGGACTACAGCTTCACTGATGTACGACCACGTAGCCAGGAGAGATCGTATAGGGGTCCCAAACCTTCAATCCCAGACTTCACGTGTGATGACCCCAGAGAGTTTGCAAGACTGCGAATATCCTTGGAGAATATCCTCCCCCCTGATGCAACTGAGAGGTTCAAATACCAAATTTTGCTGGACCATCTCAAATTTGAAGAAGCCCTCTTAATCGCTGACTCTTATAGTAACTCTCTGTACCCTTACTCAGACACAATGGCCTCTCTCATCCAGCACTATGGCCAGCCTCACCAACTAGCTTTGCGGAGAATTAGCAGACAGACAGATGTAAAGGGTGACCAATATCATTGATTTATTTAAGGAAAAAAAAACCACCATCACCAAAAAAAGGGCACTTCGGAGTGTAAGGGCAAAAAGGGCATGTGCTCTGCACAGGTTGAGCCCTACCTGTGCACGTGACTGCTGAGGAGGAAGCTATTATTGATTATTGATTAATTAATGATTATGAGGTACTGAAAGAAAAGTTCAGACTTTACTGTGAACCAAGGAAAAGTCTAACATATCTAAGACACTTGTTATTCACTCGTGCACAGGCACCAAATTAACTGATTGATGCATATGTGACTGATTTAAAAAACAAGGCTACAGAATGCGAATTCGCACAGTTGACAGAGTCACTGATCCGAGACCGCATAGTGTGTGGCGTGAACAATGATCAAATCAGAGCTAGACTCTTGAGAGAACCGGATCTGGATCTGAACAAAGCCATAGATCCACGAGGAAACCGAAGTGACAGTAAACAAAATTAGTAAGATGCATCTTACAAAGAAGTCAACTGAGAAGAATGCTTCTTCAAGTGCAGTGTTGAAGAAAGAAGGAGAGTGTACTAGATAACAGCCACGAGCCGAGGAAGTGTTCGGCATATGGACAAATATGCAAGGTATGTCGCAGAAAAAAATCACTTCGGCAAGATGTGCAAAACGCAAAAACAAGACAAAACAAGGTTTTCAATGAAGAAAGTTCATGAGATTCACACAGAACTATTCGTGGGTGCCATCGAAGAGAAGCAGACTGGAAACAAAGTCGAGATGCAAGTTAATAACGTAACTGATGCCACAGTATTGAAGAAAGACAAGTGGACTGAAACACTAAAAGTAAACAAAAAGCACTTTCTTTTAAATTGGATACTGGAGCAGAGTGCAACGTAATCTCGTACAAAGACTTTCAAGCAGTTGCAGGTCACTGTGCAAGTCAAACTGTATGTTAGTTTCGTATTCTGGCCACAAGATGGAGCCAAAAGGTACAACAAAACTCATCTGCCAGTTTAAAGACAATGAAGCTGAGTTTGAGTTCCAAGTTATTGAGAAAGACTCGCCTGCCATCCTGGGAAGATTGGCCTGCACAGAGTTAGGACTTGTCAAAAGAATCTGCAAAGTAGACTGTGAAGAAAACACAGACATCCTGAAGGAGTTTGATGATGTGTTCAACGGTTTGGGGTGCATACCAGGTGTGCATCACATCAAGATTGATCCAGCCATGGCACCTGTGATACATCCACCCAGAAAAGTCCAGATAGCACTAAAAGACAAAAAGAAAGACAGAACTTAACAGAATGGAAAGACTTGGAGTCATCGAGAAACAAACAGAACCAACAGATTGGGTCAATAGTATGGTGACTGTTGTAAAGCCGAACGAACTTCGCATCTGCATTGACCCAAAAGACTTGAACAAAGCCATAAAAAGAGAACACTTTCTACTCAGAAGTTGACAGTTGAAGAAGTCGTGAGTGAAATGCCAAATGCAAAAGTTTTCTCAGTGTTAGATGCTAATCATGGATTTTGGCAAATCCAGTTAGACGAAGAATGTTCCAAGCTTTGCACGTTCAATACACCTTTCGGAAGGTACTCTTTCAAGAGGTTACCTTTTGGGGTATCTTCAGCTCCAGAAGTCTTCCAGAAGTGCATAGCTCAAAGGCTTGAAGTCCTGGAAGGTGTTGTAAATATCATGGATGATATACTCGTATGGGGAGAAAATGTGAAACAGCATGATGCAAGGCTTAGGCAGCTTCTGGAGAGAGTAAGAAGTATCAATTTGAAATTAAATCGGGAAAAGTGCAAGAGCAGAATGGATGAAATAAAGTACACCGGGCATGCACTAAGTGGAGAAGGTTTGAAGCCAGACCAAGACAAGATCGAAGCAGTTGTGGAGATGCCCAAACCACAAGGCAAATCTACCTTAATGAGGTTTCTTGGCATGGTTCAATACCTCGCAAAGTTTGTTCCAAACCTGTCTGAGACCAGTGCGCCGCTGAGGAAACTTCTGGAAAGTGGAGTGGCACTGGGAAACATCCCAGCAAAAGAGTTTTGAGGCACTTAAGTCACAGCTGAGCAATGCCCCAGTTCTCAGATTCTTTGATGTCAACAAGGAAGTGACTCTTTCTGTTGATGCTAGTTCGGAGGGTTTGGGAGCTGTTATCCTGCAGGAAGAACATCCTGTTGCATATGGTTCGCGATCACTGACTGACTGCCAGAAAAGGTATGCTCAGATTGAAATAGAGCTTTTAGCCATCGTGTATGGATGTGAAAAATTCAGCCAGTACCTTTATGGGAAAACAGTAAGAGTACAGTCAGACCACAAGCCACTGGAGACAGTGTTCAAAAAGCCTCTTCAGAAAGCCCCACCACGTCTGCAGAGGATGTTGATGAAACTCCAGCCATATGACCTGCAGGTAATCTACAAACCTGGAAAAGAGTTGAAAATAGCAGATTTTCAACTCTCATTTTTTAGCAGAGCCTACCTTGAGTAAGAAACAGAACAACGACTGGACAGAGACTTGGGAGTATATCAATTGTCAGAATGTCTGCCTATTTCGGAAGAGAAACTGAGAGCTGTCAAGGAAGCTACTGTAGCAGATAAAGAACTGCAGATGGTGATGACAGTAGTCAAAACAGGATGGAAGTGTGCCACCTGCAATAAGGAAGTACTGGACCTTCAAGGAAGAACTGACAATTTCAGAAGGATTGTTGTTCAAAAATACAAAACTCGTAGTCTGCAAGCAGAAATGCTGGAGAAAATTCATGAAGCTCATTTGGGAGTGATGAAGTGCAAAGAGCGAGCGAGAGATGTACTGTTTTGGCTGGGAATGGGAAAACAAATTGGAGATATGGTGTCAAAGTGTGCTGTGTGCAGTACCGTCAGATTAGGGCTGCACGATAAATCGCATGCGATATTTAATGCGCATCTTGTCAGTAAAGACGGTTCTGTAATCAGCGGTAAATCTCCATCACCTGCGCAGCTCGTCAGTGAACAGCGGCTCTGTGTAGTTAATGCTGCTCAATGTGAAAGCACGCAGGTGATGGAGATTTACCGCTGATTACAGAACCGGCTTTCTGACAAGATGCGCATTAAATATCGCATGCGATTTATCGTGCAGCCCTACTTCAGATGGAACAACACCAAAGGAGGAGTAGACCTTTTTCATTTCAACCAAGCAGACTATCTGCTATGGAATTGCGGACGAAGTTGTCTCAGATAACGGGCCACAGTTTGTGAGTGCACAATTTAGAAACTTCAGGGATAAATGGGAGTTCAAACACTCAACTTCAAGCCCCGGATATCCTCAGTTGAACGGTCAAAGTGAAAGAGCTTTGAAAGCGCAAGAAAGTCATGGAGACCCGTACATCGCTCTTCTTGAGTACATGAATATGCCACTTGGAGAAGTGAAGTTGTCTCCTGCACAACTGCTCATGGGCTGCAGACTGAAAGCCAGATTGCCAACAGCGAGTAAGTTGTTACAACCACAACTTCATAGAGGGGTTCAGAAAAGCCTAAAAAACAGACAGCAAAAGCAAAAGCTCTACTTTGACCGAGGAGCAAGAGACCTACCTGCTCTGAAGGAAGGAGAAAAGGTGAGATTGAGAGCAGAAAGTCACTGGCAGCCAGCTGTCGTGGTGGAAAAGCATGAAAAGCCAAGGTCATACCTGGTTCAAACGCAGGATGGAGAAATTTACTGAAGAAATCGAAAACAAAAGAGACAAGTTTCCAGAATTCATATATTCAGGATTCATTTGATCCAGTGATAAATGACTGTGTCCCAGATGTAGTGGCTGCAATGCCAGTGTCACTGCCAATCACAAAACCTGGACCGTTGTCTTCAAATCCTGAAGTTGTTTCAGAAGAGACTGTAAAAGTGACACATTCTGGCAGAGTGGTTAGGCCACCAAAACGTTATTCTTGCTAAAGTCCTAAGGACTTTTACTCTAGTAAAGAAATTTTTCGAGAGTTTAACACCTGTTATTTTGATTGGTGACACTGAGTTCAAAATTGAAAGTAAATTGCAAAACCAAAGGTTTGAAATAAGTTTATTGTATTGTTCTTTGAAAAGAAAAAAGAAAAAAAAGGGAGATGTGATGTATGCTGGTTCTTACCACTAGGTGGTGCCCTGTATTCAAGTATCCTGTGGAGTCATAGACTGTAAAAGTGTGGAGTCGGAGAACAGAACATTATTAGAATAAGAAAAGTTATTCTAATAATGTGTGAACAGTTCTTGTGTGTCGTGTCTTCATTAACATCTTTGGACTCTTAAACTAGTAAGCCTAAACAGCTAACAAGAGTTAGTTAGTTAGTTAGTTAGTTAGTACCCGAACAACCTTGAAGCCTTGACCCCTAAACCATCTGTTGTTGATAAGGAAACAGGTGTGTTCAAGAAAGACGATGTCTATGCAAGGTGTAGATGGAAACAAATTCAATACCTGGTGGATCTTTTCTGGCATCGGAGGACACTGGAATATTTACCTCTTCTGCAGGAACGTCAGGCTGAAAATAAACGTTGAGAATGGAGACATTGTCCTGATCATGGATTCCAATGCACCTCGGAATTCCTGGATGATAAGTCGCATCATCAAGACAATGCCTGACTCTAAGGGAAATGTTCAATGTGTGTGTGTGTGTTCAGACGAAAAACAGCAAGCTGAATCGCCCCATCTCCAAAATATGTCTTCTACAAGAAGCTGGCTGACTGTAGTTTGAATGGACGTTCAAGTTGTGACTCCAAAGACTCTTATTCTGAAGGTTTATGGCTCTAGATAATTTAATGTGATAACTGATATAGTTTGCCTGCCTATACAATTAGGGGCTGGGGGTGTAAGAGCCATAATTTTAATAATTAAAATTTAACATTAAAGTTAGAAGTGCTTCAGTAGATATAATTTTAATGTGTTTAGATTTACATGTACATTTGTTCCATGTGTTTATTCTGTAAAGGTTAGCTCTGCTTTAATATTGGACTTCCTTTAATAACCTTTAATTTTTGGTGTACCCTTTATGAAAGAAAGAAAGATGGAGCAACAGGTTTTTTGACCGGAGTTTATTTTGTTTCTGTTTCGTACAAGTACATCCAGTAAACAGTTGAAACTTGAACGAAGACCCGAGTCAATTCTTTGCCTGAAAGAATAAAGCAAGATTATTGCCACTACATATATTGTTGAAAAGCTGTTGTTTAGTTAAATCAAGTCACCTTTATTTATATAGTACTTTATACAATACAGATTGTGTCAAAGCATTAAACAGGAAAATATTGTATCGTTAATGCAAGAGGACAATAGTAAACAGTGATTTTTTTCTGTTAAAGTCATTTTATCATTGATTCAGTGATGTCATCGTCCAGCTCAGTTTAGTGTATTATCTATAAAATAGTTAATAATGTGTTTATGTTAAAATGTATATTCATAAATACATTTATATTTATACAAATATAAACAAATACAATTAAAAGGAATCAATATATTTATATAAATATATAGCATATTTGTAAAGGTATGCATGCATACATATTTTTATGGTGTCAAAATGTCATATTTCACAGAATGTTTGAGCATATACCGCAGGTTATATGGAAGGTTCTGTTCTTGCAGTAGTACCCAGAAAATATAATTTAATGTTACAATTGGTTTTAGCTTCAGACCTTGTAGCTCCCTAAACGTCCTCCCTAAACTCTCTACCTAGAAGTGGTAAAACAAAGGGTTGTCAGTGCTTTCAATACACGCAAATTGTGTTCGGTTACATAATAAAGAGTATTGCAAAAAGTTTGATAAGTTCATATTGTGTGTTTATTCAAAAAGATTTTGGCAGATAATGTTTCTGATATGTGCTCATAAACTGTATTTGTCTGTGATTATCCATTTCTTGGTGGCAGATGTCAACTTCCCTATTGCCAGTATTACCTGTTAACAGATTCACAGTGTCTTATGGGAGGCCTTTGAGAACACACCATGTCAATGTAGCTGAATACTGGCAACAGTTGCTATGGGTTTGGACGAACTTCAGCATAGTTTTTAGCTACATTAGAGAAGCGAATTACTTTAATTTGGGCTGCACTTGCACTGATGTCCCGCCACATATATTCAGGAGAGAGCAGTTTACTAGGTTTGTTCAAAAGGAAATACTTGTTCAAGTGAGACTCCTCTTGCCATGCCGCCTCAATGGACTTTGCAGCATCAATGTGCAGCTGCTCCCTGCAGGTTTTGGTGAGATGATGTACATCCTCCAAAGAGCCACCAAATGCAGCACCAGCATAATAATAATCACCTTCCCCCGCTGGAATGTATGCTTGAGACTCTGGTCTACGCTCATATGTGAATCGATCCCTTGGAGCATCAAAGAACCAAGGATGTATCACACCTACCAGACGACCCAAAGACTCCACACCCCAATGGCCATAGAACTTTGTATCTATGTCAAGGCAGAAAATATAGTCAGCCTCACTGGCCAGTTCATTCTCTATTAGTTTTTCCAGTTTTTCCATCCTGCCCATACTGATATCCTGCCATCTGTTCAAACTCGGAACCTTTCGAACTGTCAAACTACGGTTTTCTCCCATCTTCACTTCAGGAACTGATTCTGGTTGATCTGTAAACAAGTAGTAATGCACTCGAAATCCAACAAAGTAATGCTGCTCTGCTGACTCCAGAAAATCTTTGACAAAACGCGTGTATCTAACAAACAGAGAAAACAAATACAGGGAGAAATATTAAGGTTAATTTATCCTTTAATTATTACTATTTCCAGAATCAAGGAAAAACAGAGTAGGGGAAACAAATGAGGATTATTAATACAAGATGAGAGGTATCATGAAGACTTACTTTCCCAAAGCGAAGACAGTGGTTGCTATCGTGAGATTCTGTTGTTTGTAGATAGAGTCGATCAGTATGGGGTCAAAGGTTCCCTCCCAAAGGATTGGAGCTGACCATGATGTCACAGAAGCAACATCTGTCCGACTTCATTAAAAACACACATACAGAACTGTAATCATTTCATTCATGAGTGGAAATGGGCTATAACAGGGCTAAAAACATAATACTCACCCTACCAACGCACTCGGCTGGTTGTACAACAACCTGTAATAAAAATTAATAAGATCAACAGACATTTTTATTTGTTCATGGAGTTGATACACATTTAAAACATGGGTTTCCCAGTTCTTTTATTTCCATCTATAAACCGAAGACATCATCATTTAACTCTCACTGGTCATCTGATCAGAACCTCAAAAACAACCACGAACCAAAAATGTTTTTGTCTAGAGCAGTAGTCCTCATTAACTACGGATCAACTTAAAATTAAAGTCACTTTTATGAAGATGAAGTTTTACACACCCTGGTGATGAGCGCAATCCAAAGGTCTTTTGCTTCCATTTTGGCCTGATAATAACAGAGTCAAACTCTTACTCATTTGAATTTGATTATGTTGTGTGTCATTGATTGTGTGTGTGTTGATGAATATGAGCATCTACAGAAATACTAGCATGTGTGTGCATTTGTTTTTTTTGTGTTGAAGAGTGATGTATGTGTATGCATATCATTACTCACTTGATGATGACTTGTTCTATTATCTGCTGATTGCAGCTTAAAACAGTGAAATATCAAATAATTCAGTAATGCAAACTTCTCAAATCAAGACAACAACACAAACTACATCTGCACTATGTTTTTCTAACTGCACTAAACTCACCTGATCTGGTTATTGTTCAGGTAAATGAGCCTGTAAAGAAAGACATATAACTTCAGGAGAGATCTCTGTAAATGTGTAACTGTTTAATCTTCTTTTTTTAGAGTTTAGAATTTTATATCTTATGCTTGTCATGTACACAGAAAATGCAGAGTAAAGAATTGCTTGATATTGTAGGGTTGAAAATCAACCAGAACTTTTGTTCCCTGTCCCAAACCTATCATTCAGCAATCCTGAACCACTATAGTGAAACCACCCTTTGTCCTGATCAGGAAGAATGCGTTTTTTGCATTTTAGCATTGCGGTTTTCAAAACTGAAAAACACATTCTGTCTGAATGATAAGATATAAAACTCTAAACTCTGTCTGACAGAATGCATTTAAAAACGCTCACTGCCACAATTAAATTAAAAATTAAACAATTAAAAAAGGCACCTCTCACTGCAAAAAATGCGTTTTGATATGATATATCTTGAAAATAAAATAAAAATGTTCACATTTTTAAAGGGGTAATAAAATGCAGTTTCAGAAACGTACAATATGTTTCTCAAGGTTAGTTCATAAAGATTTTGGCTTTAAAAATAAGGTGCTTTAGCAGAATAGAGTGGCAATACTATGCTAAATACAGTCCTTCATGTACTCCTCCTGGCCACGTCAAGCACTACTGTTACCAACTTCTGAGAAATAATACTGTATTATTATCACATCAATTCACAACCCAAACACAAAGGCAAACCATCTAATATTACTGAAGAGTAATTACATACCCACTCAATACCATCCCAAAGAACACAAGAATGATGATAATATTCTGACGGAGCTGCATTATTCCTGTAATACTTTGAATACATTGATATGAAGTTAGAGACTGAAGCATAAGTGAGAGGAATAAAGCAAGAGAGATGTAGATCAAGGAAGGAGGAGCTTTCAGTTGACTCATAGGAACAAAATTATTAGAACTTCCGGTCCCACTTTATATTAAGTGGCCTTAACTACTATACTTACATCAAAAAATAAGTACATTGTGCTTATTGTGTTCACATTGTATTGCTTTTAGTATGTAAAATCTGAAACTCAAGAATACTTGTTTGTGATTTTGAACTCATTAGATGTAGTAAACGAAACAAAAGCAATAAATAAAAATTTGAATTGAAAATAAAACTGGCATACTGGCTTTTGACAGTGACACAAACCTCAGCTTGAATAAGTTTAGAATAGACAGAAAAAAAAATGAAAGAAAGACCAAGAACAAAACTATTTATGAGACTAAATATGAGAAGTTACAAACTCTGGACTCGAACTCTGGCACACCCTTGCTATGCATATCTGAGCTGTTGGAGGAACACTCCCAGAAAAAAAAACAAAAAAATAAAAAAAATTGTACCTTTAGGGGTACAACAGCTTGCCACTGTGGGGCAATACCATCAAAGGGACACTTTTGTACCTTCTTTACACCTTCTTTACTCTAAATCAGTGGTTCCCAAACCTGTCCCGGAGGACCCCCTGCCCTGCACCTTTTGTATGTCTCCCTTATCTAACACACCTGATTCCACTCATCAGCTCGTTAGTAAAGACCGCAAGAACTAAATTGGGTGTGTCCGATTAGGGAGACATACAAAATGTGCAGGGCAGGGGGTCCTCCAGTACAGGTTTGGGAACCACTGCTCTACATCATTTAGTTACGGTTACATTCCGTGGTTGTGTATTATGGTAGTATATTCTGTTAGGTGTGCTGGTTTTTTTCTTTTCTCTTTGTGTCTCTCTGCTGCTCTACCAGGTGCAGGAGAGAGAGAGAGAGAGAGAGCGAGAGAGAGAGAGAGAGAGA
>NW_015547683.1:179921-180830 GCF_001515605.1 Sinocyclocheilus anshuiensis
CATATGTAGGAGAGAGAGAGAGAGAGAGAGAGAGAGAGAGAGAGAGAGAGAGATTGCTCACACCTGCTGCTTGTTACTGGGCAGAGGCTGCATGCTCAAAAAAAGCTTGGAGTGACATTAACTGAAGCTTAAGGAGTGAACGGCCATTGAACAAAAAGAAGAAGAAGATTAACTGAAGCCTGCCTTCTGCTTGTTTACCTGTTGTCTTGTGTAGAGTTGAAACGGTGTAATTTTCTTCTTAAGTTGAGGTTTATTGTAGCTTATAGAGCTTTACCATCAGTTCTCATTGTTGTTACCACCTTCACGCTCAAACATAGTGATGGGAAACCGAGGCTTTCTGAACCGTTTGAGGCTTTCATGAAATTGTGCCAAAAAATGGTTAATTACGCAAAGCTTTTAACACAGCGTGCATTAACTCGAAGCTTTTAACACAGTGCGCATTAGCGACATCTGGTGGTCACACTTGGTTTCTCCACCAAATCTAACAAAACATCGCGGAGCAGGGGATGGTTTGAAAAAGTTTTTAATCTGTCGAGAAGGGTGTTCCTACGGTGGCCGAGAAGTGCAAAGCAGATCACAATTCTGAAAACAAAATAACAAATTACAAACGCAAATGCAAGTTTAAAAAACAAAACAACAATTCAGAAAGCACAACAACAATTCAGAAAACATTATAACAAGTCAGAAAACACAATGACAAATTCGAAAATCAGAATTGTGATCTGCTTTGCACTTCTCGGCCACCGCATGTCCCTGCACAACCGGAGGCTGCAGTTTCAGGACCCCAGTTCTAGGACCCTATTCTTTTGTAACAGCGCCACCTACCGAATTGGATAATATAGCGGAGGCTGCAGTTTCAGGACCGCATTTCTAGGACCCTGGTGGTTTAGTTTGTAGTAATGTTTGTAC
>NW_015547683.1:180865-187082 GCF_001515605.1 Sinocyclocheilus anshuiensis
TTGAGTTAACAATTTTAAATTTAAATGAATTTACACTTAAAATATAAATGAAAAATGTATTTCAGTCTTTAAACAACTGAAAAAGTGGAGTACCTTAAGTCTTAGTTTCTTGAAATATACTGTATATTGATTAGCCCCCAGCCCCCTTACTAGCTCTTTATCAGGTATAATAAAGATGGAATCAAATGAAATCAGCATTTGCAGTCACTAGTCACTAGCCAGATATTTAAAAGTTTGTAGAGAGGCAAGACACAAGACTCGAGAATGATTCAAGAATGCACATTTATATACTGTATATACTCATTTTTGCATTAACACAATACAACATCATAAAAAAAAGACCCCCTTTCCCATCAGTTGCTGCATGGACAGAAAGGCTGTAGGCTTCAACTCCTGAGAGAGAAAAAAAAAAAAGGGAGGGAGGGAGAATTAAATAAGAAATATTTGCTTTAACATGTTTAACTCTGTAATATATAGTTCTGATTTAACACTTATGCGCTGTTGGGGTTGTAGAGAGAGAGAGAGAACCAAACAGAATAATCATGTTACTGACATCTACCTCCAAACTCCGAATTTAAGTATATAAGAGCAAAACCCACCAACTGAATGTTCTCTCTTCTTTCCTCAATTGTTTGTCAATCCGGTAACACTTTCTATGAAGCCTGTATTTATAACACATTATAAGGGTTTTCTTAAGGCATTATAAAAAAGCTTAATAATATGTTGTATCATCTCATAAATAATCATAACATTTATAATACATTATAATACTTACGCATTTGTGGTTATAACTTTTAAGAGTATGATTACGTATAACACACAATGAATACCATAATAAATCCACTTAATTTATAATGGATTATCTTGACATTGTTTATTTAAGATCTGGACAGTATTTTACTACATCTTGTGAGTGGTTAGGAGTGGTTGAGTGTTCTTTTGAATGTTTCCTGTGAGGTTAATATCAATTTAGCTGTGAGCTAGTTTAAGATCAGTTGTAATACTTTCAAATGAAAAAATGCAACGTGTGGTTTTTTATTAGATTACATTTTATTTTGATGGTCCCCTTTAGTCTATTGACTATAAGTAACTTTGCAACTACTTGTCAACTAACTCTCATTAGAGTATTAGTAGGCTTAGTTAAGGTTAGGGTTGGTAGAATAAGTTGATGTACTTGCAAAGTTGCTTATAGTGAGTAGAATATCTGTTGGGGAACCATCAAAAAAAGTGTTAGCAGATATTTAGCAGACAGTCTACTAATACTCTAATGACTGCTAGTTGACAACCTTTAGTTGTCTAAAGGCTACTATCAAAATAATCAAATTGATATTACAATAAAAATTAGTTCAAAGCAAATGTGTGCACATTCATCTGATCTGATATCAGATATTATGCCTGTTTGAGAAAAAATATTATTATTATTATCACTATACTTATAAGTGATCTTTGATTGCTTTAAGTAAAGTAGCCTAAGAAAGATGGCAGGATATGAGACTTATAATACATTATAACTGATAAATATAATCCATTGTAACTTAAGAGGATGCAACATGTTCACTGTGTGTTATAAATCATCATACTCTTAAAAGCTATAACCACACATAAGTAAATATTATAAAACAGTAAAACTGTTCTTATGAATAGCCAGATATTTAAAAGTTTGTAGAGAGGCAAGAAACAAGACTCGAGAATGATTCAAGAATGCACATTTATATACTGTATATACTCATTTTTGCATTAACACAATACAACATCATAAAAAAAAGACCCCCTTTCCCATCAGTTGCTGCATGGACAGAAAGGCTGTAGGCTTCAACTCCTGAGAGAGAAAAAAAAAAAAGGGAGGGAGGGAGAATTAAATAAGAAATATTTGCTTTAACATGTTTAACTCTGTAATATATAGTTCTGATTTAACACTTATGCGCTGTTGGGGTTGTAGAGAGAGAGAGAGAACCAAACAGAATAATCATGTTACTGACATCTACCTCCAAACTCCGAATTTAAGTATATAAGAGCAAAACCCACCAACTGAATGTTCTCTCTTCTTTCCTCAATTGTTTGTCAATCCGGTAACACTTTCTATGAAGCCTGTATTTATAACACATTATAAGGGTTTTCTTAAGGCATTATAATTAATGCATAAAGCATTATAAAAAAGCTTAATAATATGTTGTATCATCTCATAAATAATCATAACATTTATAATACATTATAATACTTACGCATTTGTGGTTATAACTTTTAAGAGTATGATTACGTATAACACACAATGAATACCATAATAAATCCACTTAATTTTTAATGGATTATCTTGACATTGTTTATTTAAGATCTGGACAGAATCGGTCTACATCTTGTGAGTGGTTAGGAGTGGTTGAGTGTTGTTTTGAGTGTGTTGGTGCCCTATGCAGCACTCCTCTCAGATAGGCAAACAGGACAGTTTTTCCTCACTGTCGAGGTAGACAGGCACTCGGGAGGAGGATAGCTTATGAGACCACTTAGAGGGCTTCCCGTTGAGTACACCCTATGAGCAAACCATGGTGCAAAAACAGTTATTTTGAGGAAATGTATACATTTAAGATAAAGATACAATAATTTGCAGCATAGTTAAAAGATATTGTTAATGTTATTCCTAATTAAGGCCCTTGGTGAACCTTTACTATGAGTTTGTTTGTTAAATCATGGCCACGAATTAAGAACATCGTAATAATCAATAAAACTAGCAATCGGGAATTCATTATTATTTCTTAGCAGCTCTCACGTTGGCTACGTAAACTTTGCATCGTTTTAAGGTTATAAAATAAAACTTAATTGAAAATCGGTAAAGTTACTCACTCTGATTGCTGTCCATGTCGTCCATCTTTAGTGATCCAATTCGGTAGGTGGCGCTGTTACAAAAGAATAGGGTCCTAGAACTGCGGTCCGGAGATGTTGTGCAGGAACATGTGGCTCGAGTCATGCGTAGTCCGGTCAGTGGATTCACATATTGATCACTAATATAAAATATACAAGTGTGTGATTATAATTAATTAAAGATATTTTGGGTGAGCTGTTCGGGGTCTCTGAGACCCCAGTTATAAAACATGATAAAATGCAATAGAGCTCCGGACGTCACGTGACCCATTCTGTTTACACCACCATGCTGGCAGGCAGGGACAGCCGGTGTTCTGACTATTTGTGCTACCCTGTCAGATTTTGCTACCTCCCATTAAAACAGATGGTAGCATAATTCGATAGCGAAAAGTGCTACCTATCAGATTTTGCTTCCAGCATGATATTAATAAGATGTGAGGCTTTATTAACATGTACACCTACCCCAACCCTAAACCTACCCTTACAGTAAGATAAATACAGTGTTGGCAGCATAATCTGATAGGTAGCATTATTCGCCAGAACACCGGGAGCGAATATGAAATGAATGGCTCCAGCATGAGTTTCAAGGCAACAGAGTTCACTGCGTACTTTAATTCAAAAGACATAGACCTGTACATAGCAAAACTTAATAGATTAAGCATAACAGATCCCTATAATGCCCCCGTGGTGCTTTTAACGTGTCTCAATAAAGGAACGGATCGAAGATTTCCTGACCTACAGTATCCTGATATCTACAACTACCTCTAGTGTTGTCAAAAGACCCGGTATTTCGGTACCAAGTCGGTACTAAAAAAATGAAAACGTTACGGTACCAGGTTTTCATCAACTTTCCCTCCTAACATTACTCCGGAGACTCTTTAAAAGCCTACAAAAGCCTGGAGGGTTACAAATGGACGCAATCTAATTTTTTGATGAATATTCAACCTGCTATGTCGTCACTGGAGGGTGTCAAATGTGTTGTTAGCTAACGTCGATATAGCTGTCCTTGTAGGTATAGCCAGCATAGCTATATCACTGTGAGTACAGTAGACATCATAAATGTCATGAAATCTTATCCGTTTAATCCCAAATTTTGTGTTGGTTAGCATGTTTTATTGCAGTGAACCATTTTAGTCGTCTATCGGGATCCTTAGGAATACGATAAAATTATTTCCCCTTTGCTTTATGGGACAATCGCGTATGTATGTATATGTGTGTGTGTGTGTGTGTGTGAAAATGCGTATTTTTGAATTAAAGAACTTATAGATTTAATATGGGCTGCTTTTGGTGCTTGACACTTTTTTTTATTGGTCATTTTGTGTGTTTTACGAATAAGATAGACAAGGTTAAGAAGCTTACTTGTAAAATGTTTTTTCTGTATTTTGCAATAAAAGACGGCTTGCCTTATTGATCACGTCTCGGGTAGATTGCATGTTTTCTTGCACGGCGGGATGTTGGACTCATGAAAAATAATCACGTAGTTTGTATTTTCAATTCAATTAAATTCAAGTTTATTTGTATAGCCCTTTTCACGATACAAATCGTTGCAAAGCAACTTTACAGCAAATTAAGTCTCTACAATATTTAGTGGTAGCTTATCAGTGGTGATCGACTGTCAGTTAAATGTTTTTAATGAATGGATTTTATAATACAAATAGCAATGTGTAACATTTTACCATATTTAGTGCAACACTTTTATTTGTTCCCCACAAAATATCGTTTTTTTACTAAATGTTTGGATTTCTAAAATTATTGTGCACTGATTTTTCTAGAATAACTTTTGCTGCCGAATTATCCACTAACCTAGTTTATGATACATTTTTGTCATAGATTATAAATATACACAGGCCTATATTTTTTCATATTTATTGTTTATTTTATTTTTCTTTATAATGAAGTAGTCTGTATCTAGTAGATTGTGAAAGAATGATTATCAGTTCCACACACAGAGATATATAAATTCTACATTTATTTAAATGGGGGAAAAAAAACTTAATTGTATCGGATCGGTATCGGTATTGGCCAATACCTAACCCTAGGTATCGGAATCGGTATCGGAGGCGAAAAAGGCAGATCGGAGCATCCCTAATTAGAATGGCATATATATTTTCAATTCGAGAGTGCAAGCGCCCGGTGAAAGCATCGATCAGTTCGTCACGGACCTCAAAACTAAAGCCAAGTCATGCGAGTATGGACAACTATGTGATAGTCTAATAAAGGACAGAATTGTAGGCATTCGTGACGACGCACTCAGGGCTAGGCTGCTGAGAGAAAATGATTTAGACTTGCATAAAGCCATTCAAATGTGCCACGCTGCCGAGGCGAGCCGCACGCAGCTCTCTCAAATTCAAGTTACAGCAGACGCAGAAGTTCACGCAGTGAGACAAACGCGAACAATACACGGAGCACAATCCAACGAATCACCAAGGTACCCACAAAGTAACGGCAAAGCAGAAAAGGCTGTCCAGGTGGTTAAGTCACTATTCAAAAAAGCAAATGCAGACAGACAAGACCCATACATCATGCTCATAGACTACCGAAACACACCCCTGGAAAACCTCCCATCTCCAGCGCAAGTGTTAATAGGGCATAGGACTCAGACACAGCTACCCACTGCACAAGCACTGCTTACGCCGCAATGTATGACTGGCATACACAGACAACTCAAAAGCAACCAGCTCAAAACAAAACGATACTATGACAGAGGTGCCAGACCCCTGCCAGATCTTAAGCCTGGTGATTACGTGCGCGTACAGGAGAATGCACAGTGGAAGCCAGCAAAGGTGGTTGAAGTATGTGAAGCACCACGCTCTTACATTGTGGAAAGTAATGGACAACAACTCAGACGGAATAGAAGACATCTCATTCATACGAGAACAACAACGAAAAAGCATCACCCATGAATCAGAACAAGAGTGCATTACCCAATTGCCACCAACAGGAGAAGAGGAAAGTAATGAACTGGATGCACAGTCCAGGGCAGTTACAGAGCCCAGTGTCAATGTCCAGTCCAATACGACAGAGGCCAGCATCAATGTCCAGTCCAATACGACAGAGCCCAGCGTCAATGTCCAGTCCAATACGACAGAGCCCAGCGTCAATGTCCAGTCCAATACGACAGAGCCCAGCATCACAGAAGCGAGATATCCCAAAAGAGTTCGTAAATCACCTATGAGATTAGACTTATGAACTGAGACTCTTTGGTGATGCATATTACTGGTAACTACTGTTTACAGTTAAGTTTGGTACTCCTTAATTGTTAGTAATACTGTCCCCAGTTATGTATTAAAGGGGTCATATGATGCGATTTCATGTTTTCCTTTCTCTTTGGAGTGTTACAAGCTCTTGGTGCATAAAGAAGATC
>NW_015547683.1:187119-189338 GCF_001515605.1 Sinocyclocheilus anshuiensis
CAATCACAGCACACCTCGCTTTTCAGACCGATGAGCTTTGTAAAAATCGACGCGTTTCAGAAAGGCGGGGCATAGAGGCGGTCAGTGCCCCCGTGTCAACAAGCTTGGCCCCCCCTCTGGCCCCCCTAAATTTGGAATCGTATCACACCAAACTATAATGGGTTCAATGCGCAGTTTGTCCTGTGGGTGGCAGTAATGGAAAAAAGTAAAACCTCACCAGCTGCTAAATTCAAATCTGCCACGAAACCAATCACACACGATTCTGTTGAGTATCGGATATCGGCAAAAATCGAATATTGTGCATCCCTAAGTAATACAATAAGTTTTCAATCAAGCAACTCAATGTTCCTTCGTTACTAGTTCTAAAGTGATCTAAAGTGACGTTTTCGAATTAGTAATGGAGGCTTGAGCTCAGCTGTTAAACTTAAAAAACATCAAAAGAGAAATACTCCGTTCCACTTTTCAGCAGGGAGGTTCTGGGGTGGGTCAGTGTCAACAAGCTTTGGGTTCAATGCGCAGTTTGTCCGGCGGGTGGCAGTAATGGAAATAAGTAAATCATCACCAGGTGCTAAATTCAAATCTGCGTTTGCTGAAAGTAAATCATCAACAGCCAGACGCGTTTTTACAGCGCTGCGCATTAAAACCAATCACACACGATTTTGTTGAGCTTATGAATGCAATGGCCAATCAGAGGCATTCAGATGTCATCCCTGAAACACGTGCTGCGTCTCAATGTGCCTACTTATACTACGCTCTTAAAGTATGTACTCTTTTGGTGAAGAAAAAGTACACACTTTTGAGTGTGTAGTAGAAGAGTAGGCAAGCTTTGGGACATACTATCACGTCACACAACTTTAACGGATGCTCTGCCGCATAGATACATGCATCCTGTTGCTGTAAACTGGCCTGTCAATCATCTTGTCACAGTTAACATCCTCCATATTGCATTTCATTTAACTTCCTACCGTACTAGAGAGAAAAGAAGTAGCTCGTTGAATCAAGAACAAACAACCTGTTACGAGGGATTTAGAATAATAACAAGTTAAAAAAAAGCAAGTATCAAGATAAAACAACATAAATAAAAATCAAATACAATAACAATTATATCAAAACGAAATAATAAGACTTCCTACCGTATTGGAGAGAAAAGAAGTAGCACATTGATCTGCCAGTCGCGGGTCTTTCATGCAGAGAACTCTGCTCATATTTAATGCGTAATGATGCATTTAAAAGTTAACGACCAAACGGATGTTTATAACAGTTTACATTGCTGTTGCAGATGACATATAACACGGATAACATTAAATCAATTTTTTTTTTACCAGGTTAAATGTTGAATATTAGTAACTCAACCCCCATTTCTAATGCTGCGTTCCAGGCAGGTTTTTGAGCCCGTAAGTCACGACTTCAAACCACGACTCACGACTTTGTAGCATTCCAGGCAAGTCACGCCAAACTGCCTGAGCGCAAGGAATTGTGGTAGCTAGATGTAAACAAACTTCTAGAATAAACAGATTATTTTGTTATACAAGTATGTCATTTGCACTACCCCCTGTGTAGGCTCTGTGCATAGCTACAGTCTTGAGAGAAAGGGGCTGCCATTGTTGTTTCGCGGGCTATGTGACGTCAGAGCGCGGAACTGTGAGTACATCGATCTAGAACGAGTTCACGGGTGGGAAGTCACGGGTTTGACTGCCGTTCCAGTGCACTTTCACGGGTAGAAGGTTGGAAAAACACGGGTTACGGGTTGCCTGGAACGCGGCATAATCCTCTCTACCTAACCTGCGGTCGCGCACATCTGCCATGTTTGTAGTTTTTAGTGCGTTTTATTCGTGTTTGTAGTTTTGGACAGAATCCTTCACCAAAGCTCAATGGGTTGTGGGCAATATCAGCCATTAGAGTGTGCACGGATCCACACTTCAAAAATCGAACTGAAATAGTAGACCAGAGGTGCCCAAACTCAGTCCTGGAGGGCCGGTGTCCTAAAGAGTTTATAGCTCCAACCCCAATTAAACACACCTGAACCAGCTAATCAAGCTCTTACTAGGCATACTAGAAATTGGAAGGCACGTGTGTTGAGGCAAGTCGGCCCTCCAGGACCGAGTTTGGGCACCTCTGTAGTAGACCATCCGGGGAGTTTTGGCATACTCTTTTCAACATACTATCAGTGGTGGACAGTAACGAAGTAGTTTTACTTCGTTACTGTACTTAAGTAAATT
>NW_015547683.1:194340-200385 GCF_001515605.1 Sinocyclocheilus anshuiensis
GTTTCGTCAGAGCGCGGAACTGGGAGTACATCGATCTAGTACGAGTTCACGGGTGGGAAGTCACGGGTTTGACTGCCGTTCCAGTGCACTTTCACGGGTAGAAGGTTGGAAAAACACGGGTTACGGGTTGCCTGGAACGCGGCATAATCCTCTCTACCTAACCTGCGGTCGCGCACATCTGCCATGTTTGTAGTTTTTAGTGCGTTTTATTCGTGTTTGTAGTTTTGGACAGAATCCTTCACCAAAGCTCAATGGGTTGTGGGCAATATCAGCCATTAGAGTGTGCACGGATCCACACTTCAAAAATCGAACTGAAATAGTAGACCAGAGGTGCCCAAACTCAGTCCTGGAGGGCCGGTGTCCTAAAGAGTTTATAGCTCCAACCCCAATTAAACACACCTGAACCAGCTAATCAAGCTCTTACTAGGCATACTAGAAATTGGAAGGCACGTGTGTTGAGGCAAGTCGGCCCTCCAGGACCGAGTTTGGGCACCTCTGTAGTAGACCATCCGGGGAGTTTTGGCATACTCTTTTCAACATACTATCAGTGGTGGACAGTAACGAAGTAGTTTTACTTCGTTACTGTACTTAAGTAAATTTTCAAGTATCTGTACTTTACTAGAGTAGTTTTATTTTGAGTAACTTTTACTTCACTACATTCCAAAGCATAAGATCGTACTTTTTACTTCACTACATTTCATAAAACATATAGTTACTCCTTATAATATATAGGGTTGGGTACCGAAACCCGGTACCAATATGGCACCGGTACCCATGTAACCGGTATGACCTAGAACCGTGATCTGTTTAAGCCCACTGAAATGCTTGAATGCAGACACATTAACATCAGAGTCTCTATGTTTTAAGTCAAAAAAACATTAAAATAACACAGATTAAATCAAATAACTTATGCACGTTCATCTTCCCCGCCGCTGTAATGTTAGCAGTTTTACTAAAATGCTATGCATTTGGCCCTATGTGACGTCTGTTTTGTTTGTCAGCACACATAGCCTAAGTTACTATGTATCTGGATCAACTAGCCGAGTAGACAAATATAAATGTTTATTCATAACCATGCTGAAAATAAGTCAATAATGTTAGCTGATGCTAACTGTCTAGCTAACGAGCTTGCTGGTGCTAAATTGAGGTAATTTGTTAAAAACAAAGTCCAAATATTTTTATTCATCCACCTAGATAGATTACATCTGAGGGAAAAAGAAAGGATGTGATGTTCAGAACATGGTAACTACAGTAATTATCAAAGTGGGAAGTGATGCCCTCGGGGGGCATTTGGCCAGGGGTGTTTTTACACCACAGACAAGGTTTGAGAAGAAAAAAATCATGAAAATCTAATTATATTTTCTTTATTATATTCATTATTTCCTTATTGGTTATTTTGGGAAAATCCCAGGTATTTTGAGCAGTAGGATTATAAAAAAATATATATGCTAATATAAAATTAAATGATAAAAGTAGCCTATATAAAACTGCAAAATAAACATTCATCTATCGGTACTTTTTACTTAAGTACATAAAAAATCAAGTACTTTTGTACTTTCACTCGAGTAAAATTGAAAAGTACTTTTACTGGAGTAATATTTTAATATACGGATCTGTACTTTTACTCAAGTACTTGATTTGTGTACTTCGTCCACCACTGCATACTATGCTTTGGGACTTAATATAAAGAGATTACATTTCATTTGGTGCAATAGGCTACAACATTTTTTTAAATACTGTTTAAATGACAACTGTATAGAAAAACGTTTTAGTTATTTGTGTTGATTACTATTTAGGATGGATAGTATGAACATTGAGACGCAGGGACGGTGTTTTGTTCAGTGCGCGCGAGTGCTAACTGTAATTCTCTCATCAGAAACAACAAAGTGCAGATGTGCATACGAATGTAAGTAAGATATCCATTTCAGAATGTTAACAGCTTCAGAGATTTTAATAGGAATTTTTGAGAGCGCTTGAACTCTGGCTAGACTGAAGTCAGTAATAATGCTTTTTGATAATGTAAATGTTATTTCCTCTCTTTCTGTACCATGAAAGTGTTATAATTAGTAACTTACAATGTTTTGATTAAATTCACATTAAATACGAAGTCAGTCGTATTAAAAATATATTATGGCATGATAACGCCCCCCTATCTGGTACTTAAGTAAAAAGACGGGTTTTTATGCATAGTTAACAGATTACACTATTAGGCTATTTTGCCCATCGCCCATTATAGTTCAACTAACATAATCTATAAAGGTGCAAAATGCATTTACTTACACATATTTGAGAATCGAGATATTTCATGATATAGTTAACACGTTTGGGAATACTTCGAATAAAAAAGAAAAAAGAAATAAAACATAAGCCTATATCAGCTATAAAGTGCTATTGTGGCTGCTGTGTCACATGACAAGCATGACGAGGCCTCCACCCCCCACCCCCCTCCCGTGCCCCCACAAAAATAATGAGTGCATGATGCCCCTGACTCTATACTACAAATTTTGTTTGTCAGATAAATGAAACATGATGAAACATTCGTTTGAGTTGAAATTGTTATAGCTTACTTCTAGAGATTGCAGTGATACATGACATGGTGAAAAATAACTGAATTAATAATACTGAAAGCAGGTTAAGATTAATTTTAAAAGTGTGCCCCCTAAAAGCACAAGTGACCCCTGCCTGGCTCCCCGGTTACTGTGGTCTAGAACTGCCACTGATCCTTCCCATCGTTCTTATCATACTCCATACTTCATTAATTTCAATGTCTTCACCAGTACTCTTACAAAATTCCCTCCAATATTTTCTTTTAGATGTCCGAATTACTCTTCTCAATATAGCCTGTGCCATTTTATAATAAACGAAATCATTAAAGTTAAATGACCTTCTTACCCTCTTGAGAGCTTTATTTCTCCTTCTAATTGCCTCATTACACTCCTCATTCCACCATGGCACAGTTTTCCTCTTGCTGCCTGCCTTGCCTTCTTCTTACCTATTACTTCTACAGCTGTACTCTGAAGAGCCTCACATATTTTATTATTAAAAACATCAACATCTATCATAAAATTACTAATTTCCTTAATTTTGCTTTCACATAACTCATTATACTTATCCCAATCGGCTGATTTAAACCTCCACCTTCTTTCCCCCACATTTTGAGCTATATCTACTCCCACTTTACTGCAAATAGGAAAATGATCACTACCTATTGTACTATGCTCTAATACTCTCCATTCACACTTTCCAGCTAAGCTTTCAGAAACTATTGTCAAGTCTAACACTGAATGTCTTCCCTTATACAAATCGATTCTAGTATACTGCCATCATTAATGCAAACTAATCCTCCGCAGTCTAGCATGTCTTCAATGATATCTCCATTATAATCTGTTTTTGCGCTTCCCCATAACGAATTGTGAGCATTAAAATCACCACACCACACCACTTTTTGATTCCCATCCCCTCCAATACTTTCTAGAGTATCCTTGTTTAACCTATCACATGGATTGTAAAAGTTAATTATTCTAATACTCCGTGAGCCTTCCCATATTTCCACCACCACAACTTCTAGTTCCCCATCATCCTCAACTGCTCTATACCCAATTCCTTGTTTAATAAAGGTTGCTACCCCACCACCATTTCCTTGATGTCTATCTCTCCGAATTGCAACATACCCATGAATTATAAAATTAAGTTGTGGTTTAAGCCAAGTTTCCTGTATACATATTACATCTGGACCATTCTCTTGGTTTGCTATAAATTTCTTAAACTCTTGTCCATTAGCAATTAAGCTTCTTGCATTCCATTGCAAGATAGTTAATACCATTAAGAACCACCACATGTTGACTGACTATTTGCTATTTGACTGTTTGTTGTTTGCATCTTGAGCCTTTCATTTATCATATCATCACATGGATTGTAAAAGTTAATTATTCTAATACACTGCGAGCCTTCCCATGTTTCCACCACCACAACTTCTAATTTCCTATCATCCTCAACTGCTCTCCTTGTTTGATAAAGGTTGCTACCCCACCACCATTCCCTAGATGTCTATCTCTCTGAATTGCGATATAACCATGTATTATAATTAAGTTGTGGCTTAAGCCAGTGACAAGATGATTGACAGGCCAGTTTACAGTGACAGGTTCGGCGTGTAACGGAGCGATCTGTTAAAGACACACTTCTATGACGTGATAGTTTGTCCCAAAGCTTGCCTACTCTTCTACTACACACTCAAAAGTGTGTACACGCTGACACTCCCATTGAAGAGGAGTCTACATCTGCAGTCCACTTCACCAGAGCCAGGTACAGACCCTCTCAGACCTTGTGTTTAATCTAGGCATATTCAGATGATACTGGGATAAAACTATTTACCATCTCTGATTCTCTTTTAATAAAATTTCCAGTGTCTTCAGGCAGTTTGGATCTCTAACCTCAGATCCAGACGAGTGAAACCCATTCTTCTCACCTGCTCTCCTCTCCACCCGGAGATATAGACCCTTACATCACACAGATGGTCTCTACTGCACAATAGCCGCGGCTATTGATGGAAATACCACTGAGAGCCGGTGCATATGAAAAAAAACTTTTTAAAAATGCACTGGAGAGCAAAAATAAATAAAAATTGACAGTCCATGTAAAAATTGTATGTATATAATTTGTCTAGTCAGTCTGCTAGAGTCTAGATTGATTAAAACGAATAAACAGTCTAGAGAAATACTTTCTAGTAAAATGGCAAAATAAACAGTTTATTGATGTTTGGGGGGGATTTATAGCTTGAAAACCCATTTCTTGCAAATTTAGAGCTTTCTCTAAATTTCACAGTCAACTGTTAGAACACAATGAATGTCATAAAAAAATTATACAAACATCAAGAACAGCATTTACAGTATTATAGACCTTAGTCAAGTTAGTCACCATACTGAATTTTACGCATATGAAAACAAGACTGTATAAAGGTCCTAGATCACATAATTTTCACAACTCTTGAAAACTTTCAAAACCGTTTTTGTCTATTGAATTTTTTGTTTCAGAAAGACGTTTCATCAGCTGAACACTGTTTTTAAACAACAGTACAATCCATTAAACGCACAGCACTTCTTCACAGTCTCGTTTTTATTCCGGTCCAAATTAAATATGGCGCTACCATGACTGAGGTCTATTACTTCAAATAAAGCCTTTCATTCATCACAGTCCTTTCTGCCCTCCTCCAACTTTATCCTTTTCTTCTTTTTTTTCTTTGTCAAATTTTCCACCACAGTTGTTTGCTCTTCTGTTCCTTCTCTATTAGACTGTTTCTCTGATACATGGATAATGTTCTCCTCCCTTCTCTCTGTGGATGCTTTTCTTTTTTTCTTCTTTTTCTTCTTCTTCTTTTTAGTGACGGTGCTTTCCTCTGCTGACTCTTTTGTTGTACTTTTCTCCTCAGTTTTCGCTGCAAGTTGGGCTGCAGAGGCGAGGATGTCTGACACAGACACAGCGGCTTCTCTACACCTCATTTCCATCTCACTGTCACTGTCACTGTCGAAAGTGAGAAACTTAATGCAGATTGTCAAGAAGAAAGCAATACACACACTAGGGATATGCTGGTATCAAATTTTCATGTTGTGATTAATTGCTAATGCTTTTATCACGGTATACGGTATTGTCACGATATTGAAATTTAGTTTTAAAAAAGTGCTGTCATAATACAGTATAACAGGTTTAATAACTTTTTTCTTATAACAAAAATAACTGAACATTTAAATGCAATAAAGCAATACAGAAAAATTTATAAAGTTAAAAGTTTTACACAGATTAAAATGCAAAAGAACTATAAAGACCAATAGGTATCACTTTACAATAAGACCTCATTAGTTAACCTTAGTTAATGCATTAACATTCACAATGAGCAATAGCTACATTTGCTACAGAAGTTATTAATCTTTGTTAACAAAATACAAGTCTTAGTTCTTGTTAGCTCATTAAATAACACAGTGGCAACTTTTGATTTTAACAACCTGTTATTAAATATTGGAATACCTAAGATTAATGAATGTTCAGAAGAAT
>NW_015547683.1:200517-211272 GCF_001515605.1 Sinocyclocheilus anshuiensis
AGTACGCACGCGTCTTTCACGCAGCATACAGCGGTGTTGTGCATTTTGACCAGTTGATGGGAAAAGTATTCTTAAAATGCATTCAAAATTCTGAATAATTTGTAATATATAATTATTCACGGTATTTAGAAGTGCCCACGATAACAATATCGTGCATATTCATTACCGTGATATATCGCATTACAGAATACCGGCACAAGTCTAACACACACACACATATATATACATACAGAATATACAAAAATATAATTTTATTTTATCCATCCATTCATCTATCCACATATTATTTTAGGGTGAATCTCATGAAAACATGCATGCATCAGCAAAGAATAAAAAAATAATAATTTATATAATGCAAAATGTAATATTTTCTTTCTGATGCATGCATGTTTTTGTGAGATTCACCCTAAAAGACTGTGTGTACTGTATATACTATCATAAGCACGAGTCAGACTCACCTAGAGCTGGGAGTTGGTCTCCTTTTAGGAGGTGGAGGAAGTGGTTCCTCCATCCAATTTCCAGGAGCGGATGTGGAGAAGAGACGGAAACCTTCAGAAAATTACAGGAAACATGCCTCAGCTGAATATCTGGATTTAATATAGCTGCAGTTGTGGATATTATCTACATTACTGTACATCTGTCAGATGTTCATGTTTTCATGAAAGCAAAAATGACTATTTGCTTACTTTCTTGATCCTCTTCATCTCTGTTTTTGGACTGACCAGGTTTGGAGTCAACAGTTTCAGAAAAAACTTCTGAAATACACCTGAAGTTGAGTGCATTTGTAAAAGAGAGTGAGCGAAAGAAACTACTGACTGACAAGCTGAAGTAAAACGTAATGACAAAGATACTCAAAGATAACAGTTCTTGTAGTAGTTATAACAGTAGAAATAACAGTCCTTGTGTCTCACCCGTCCAAAAAGGCTCCTAACTTTTTTGCCACATGGGACTGAAATTCTGGTGTTGTCCCGAGCTCATTCCCATCATGTTCATGCTTTGAAACATCGGTTCTGTGTGACAAAGTTAACCAAATTCATCCCACAAATACAAGAACAACTGTAATCTAGTATTAAAATATGAGTATGTTCACACTGACATCTTAAAAAAAGATTGTCATGGTCTGACTGTTACAAAGGTCAACTCACCTCTGACTTCGTCTGCTGGGGCTGCTGTCTCCATCTGTGAGGCAAAACCAGCACTGAGTAAGACCTGAGGTGCCCGGATAAATTAACAGCAACTGATTTTATTCTTATTTAATTGATTTGTATTACTGTACTGATTAGTGAAGTAACATCATCCGCTAATTAAGAACATCTTGAATAGCTACTTACAGTAAGGACAAGAAGCTCCGCCGTCTCCATTCATCCTGCTGCCATCATGTGGTCGAAAGCTCCACACCGCCTCTTTCAGTCTATCGGAGTTTTCATCTTCACTGCTGCTTTCAGACATTCCCTAGGGGAGGCTTGTTTTCAGTAAGCAAATAAAAGAACAGTCGTTTGTAGCTATTACACTGAAGTTAAGACATGTGTAGATACTAAGAATGAAGTTGGTTTAGATTGGCTGACAGTGAGGTGCACAGCCCCAGCAACTACAACAAAAACTAACAGTCAGTCTGTTAAAATACTAACACGTCTGCTTCAGACGAACGCAAGCAAAAACAGGAGCACTTCACCAATGCACAGCTACAGCGAGGTCCACATGTTTTCACAGTCCCGCGATGTAACAGCGACCATTACGTGATTTACCGCCCCCTACCGTCCCGGAGCTGCAGCTCCGCATGAGGAAACCTAACTTACATAAACCTAGCAAACCAGTGTTATTTTAGGATCACAGATACTATTATAGTTTTTAATAATATTTTGAATTAGTTTTAATTTTTATATATATATTTTTTACTTTAAACGTTTATTCATTCTTTTTTTGTTTTGTTTTGTTTTTATTATTTTTTTACTTTGGTTTTAGTAGTTATTTTAGAAGGCTACATCAAGTTAAACTTAATTAAAATGAGAAATGTTGCTTGGCAACTATAGCTGAAATAAAATCTTTTAAGTTTTTATTTTATTCCAGTTAACATTTTTATTTTATTATTATAGCAACTATAAAAGCCTTGAAACAAACAAATCTTTTTTAATAAGCACTAATCACTTTGATAACTTTACAAAAACCTGCAAAATAAGATCAATCTCAGTCACTGTTAAAAAAATAAAAATTGAAGTTGTAAATAACAAAAAATAATGTTTTACAAGACAAGACTATTTCAGTCTTTCTACTTTAAAAAGTTATTGTTACTTGTTGCTTGCTGTTTCTTTGTGAAAAACTGTTTCTTTTTTTCCATATATAGTTGAGTGTTCAAATACTTCTATTTATTAATTTAAATAAGTCAAACAAACACATTTTTAAAAACATTTTTATGGAATCTTTTTGCCAGAATTTTTGGAAGTACAATGAAAGCCAAGTATACAGGCTATATAGTAAACTACACTGTAAAGACTAAATTTGCATGTGTTCCACAGTTTTACATTTCTTTAGAAATGACAAAGAACTATAATGTTAAAACCAAAACAAAAGCAAGTAATACACAAAGTTGAGATGCACTGTATGCACATAACTGAACATTTGTGATTCAGTAGGCTACTGGAAGGCACATAATATTGACAATATTTTTTATAATAGCCTATTATACATCAGTTTATCACGTTTCATATCAGTAGTCATCATCCTCATCCTCACTGTTGTATTCGTCAGAACTGTGATCATTATAGCCTTCAGAATACTTGCCAACAAACCCCTCATCACTGCATGCAGAGTTGTCTTCCTCATCATCATGACTATCTTCTTCCCCGTCCTCCTCATCAGACCAATCTTCCTCCTCATCAGACCCATCTTCCTCCTCATCAGAGCCATCTTCCTCCTCATCAGACAATCTTCCTCCACATCAGACCCATCTTCCTCCACATCAGACGCATCTTCCTCCTCATCAGACCCATCTTCCTCCTCATCAGACCCATCTTCCTCCTCATCAGAACTATCTTCCTCCTCATCAGACTAGTCTTCCTCCTCATCAGAGCCTTCTTCCTCCTCATCAGAGCCTTCTTCCTCCTCATCAGAGCCATCTTCCTCCTCATCAGACCCGTCTTCCTCCTCATCAGACCAATCTTCCTCCTCATCAGACCAGTCTTCCTCCTCATCAGACCCATCTTCCTCCTCATCAGAACCGTCTTCCTCCTCATCAGAACCGTCTTCCTCCTCATCAGAGCCATCTTCCTCCTCATCAGACCCGTCTTCCTCCTCATCAGACCAATCTTCCTCCTCATCAGACCAGTCTTCCTCCTCATCAGACCCATCTTCCTCCTCATCAGAGCCATCTTCCTCCTCATCAGAGCCGTCTTCCTCCTCATCAGACCAGTCTTCCACCTCATCAGACCATCTTCCTCCTCATCAGAGCCGTCTTCCTCCTCATCAGACAAATCTTCCTCCTCATCAGACCCATCTTCCTCCTCATCAGAGCCATCTTCCTCCTCATCAGAGCCGTCTTCCTCCTCATCAGACCAATCTTCCTCCTCATCAGAGCCGTCTTCCTCCTCATCAGAACCGTCTTCCTCCTCATCAGACCCGTCTTCCTCCTCGTCAGACCAGTCTTCCTCCTCATCAGAGCCGTCATCCTCCTCATCAGACCCGTCTTCCTCATCATCAGACAAGTCTTCCTCTTCATCAGAGCCGTCTTCCTCCTCATCAGACCAGTCTTCCTCCTCATCAGAGCCTTCTTCCTCCTCATCAGAGCCATCTTCCTCCTCATCAGACCCGTCTTCCTCCTCATCAGACCAATCTTCCTCCTCATCAGACCAGTCTTCCTCCTCATCAGACCCATCTTCCTCTTCATCAGAGCGTCTTCCTCCTCATCAGACCAATCTTCCTCCTCATCAGTCCAATCTTCCTGTGAAAAAACTGTGAAGTTGATTTGAAACCATCTCTACTGTATAAAGGGGACTTGACTGTACCACAAAGTCGTTACAAGTGAGAAACTACAGATTTTCAGTTTCTGTATTAATGGTACATTTTTTCAAATACATTTTTTTTTTCATTTACAATAAAACTAAGCTTCTAAAATACCATAGAATGTATAACCATTTAAACACCCAAAACACACTAATAATTTTGTAGATGAAGAGTTCAAAAATCTTGTTCAATGTAGAAAAGGTATATCAGCATCTTGCTTTGACCAAAGTGATTTGAACGCACATGACATTGTAATTACATTTACCCAAATTGTAAATACTAACTTCCCAGGCAGGAGGACTTGAATGCACCAATAGGACAGTGAACTTTTTAGTAAAATATGACAAATGCCCTGACCTTAGCATGGATGTGTTGCCTCTTGAATCGTTCATTGGGTTGTCATTTTTCAGGGAGATATAACTGGTGATTGGTGATGTCTCTCTTTTTCTCTTAATCCTGTGAATTTTTTTTTTTTAAACATATAGTTTTGGAGCATGTCAATGTATGTGTAAGGTAAGGTTAGAAACTGACACTGTTATAAAAACATTTTCATTCATTGCTTTAAAATTATTATTTCAGAAAATGGCTTTATATAGTATTTAAGTAAATTTCACCTTGAATGCAAAGGAAATGTCTCTCCACCTTTGAAGTTGGTTGGTGGATCCATTGACCAGTCTGTCCTCATTGACAGATAGCTGGATGTTTGAGAAGCTGCTCTCTTTGACTTACTAAAGAGAGAGAGAGTCAGGTCAAACAGAACTGTGCAAATAAACGTTCATATTTGCATAAGTTGTAATATTAATTAAAATGTTTTGCTTTATCAGCAAACATGGCACATATGCTGATAGGCACCAATTTTGCCCCTAGCAAAACTCCCATTTCCCTTGGGTTGTAGTTGGTAAATAAGATATAACTTGGCACCAGAAATGGTTGTTTAGGCACATGCAAGATTTTATTTATAGTAAATATAAAATGGGTAGTTGTCCTTAAGCATAAAATGGAAAGATAGGTTGTTTACCTTTTGTTTTTGCATTCACTTGGTCGTTCTGCAAAGTTATTGGCAGTGCTTTCAGACTCTGATCTCCTTCGTTTGGATTGGCTTGAAATCAACATTACAGCATGATTTGTAATCAAATAACATTTCTTTTAACAATAATAAATTAACTAAATATTAACTATACACTTCAAGATACTTCGTTTTAAAACAGTGTTGAATACTGAAAAATGGAGAATTTTGTGCACATTTTAAAATCACGTTTTTTTAAGACACATGTTCTTTACAGGCAGACAAACTTATGAGACCTGTGAGTATAGAAAGACAAGCACGCAAACATGAACAGATGTTGTATGACTGCAAACCAAAAGAGTAACTCGTCTATTATTGACGATATGAAGAAATCGAAACTTAGTGGTTTTCATATTATAAACCTGTAAAACGAAGCAATGTGGGAACAGGAGTGAGAGAGGAATTGAAACACTTCTCAAAATGTTTATATGAATCAGTATACAGGTGCATCTCAATAAATTAGAATGTCATGGAAAAGTTCATTTATTTCAGTAATTCAACTCAAATTGTGAAACTCGTGTATTAAATAAATTCAATGCACACAGACTGAAGTAGTTTAAGTCTTTGGTTCTTTTAATTGTGATGATTTTGGCTCACATTTAACAAAAACCCACCAATTCACTATCTCAACAAATTAGAATACTTCATAAGACCAATAAAAAAAACATTTTTAGTGAATTGTTGGCCTTCTGGAAAGTATGTTCATTTACTGTACATGTACTCAAAAATTTGGAGTTGGGATAACCTCCAAACCAAAGCCGATAGCTACCTTTTTAAAAGCTCATTATGTTCAAATGTTTCTAAAATGCTTATATTCCGAGGTAGATTGCTGGCAACAGCCATTTTAGTATAGTTCAGATTTGGTCTTATGACTTTGGAGTCCTCTTCACTACTCCTAACGTTTCACAGATTTAGGAGCTAATTTTAGCGCTAAAACGCTTTGTGAAATACTCTTAGAACAAAAATGTAGGAGTCCTAAATTTAGGACTGACACGCCCATTATTTTTAAGATTTTTTTAGCCTTAATATGCTTTGTGAATACGGGCCTGGGCCCGTATGTATAAAACTCCTCAGAAATGCTCTTAAGAATAGTCTTAAGCTTTGACTTAAGTGTCAAAAAATTCTTAGTAAGAAGTAGGTTTAGCTAAACTGTTAAAATACAAAGGACAAAAAAAAAAAACACTGACCAGTGTTGCCAATTGCTTTCAATTGAAAGAAGCTAAAACTGGTCACTTAATGTTGCTAGATGACCTCATAAAGGTGAGTTCACTGATCTATATTTATATTTATATAGATCAGTGAACTCACCTTTATGACGTCATGGGAGAGTCTCGGAATGTAGATAACATTTGTCCAAGAAATTGATTTTGTTGGTAGGTTTTTGAAAAAAGTCTCTAAAGGGATGAGGAAGTCACTAAATCTAGTGACAAAATCACTAAATTGGAGCCACTACTATATGGCAGTTTATTGAATTTTCAACTGACTGCCAAACCATACTGCAAAAACAAGCCACTTTTGTGAGGATTGTGGGCTTTCCTGGAGTTATTGGAGCCATTGATGGAACTCATGTTATTGGCTGATTCAGAGGTCGAGGTCGGCCATTTTGTGTTTACATCATTGTAGTTCACAACACTTAAGTGTCACCTCAGCCAACACTTAAGGATCAGTCTTAGACTTTACTGAAAGTTGCTTTTAGCGTCTTTATAAAAGTCCCCTACTCTTAGAAAAGTCCTCTGGAAAGTGTTTGTCGTCTCCTCTTTGCTGCCATCTTATTAGGCTACTCCTAACTAGGTTAGGAGACCTCTCCAGCTCTCTTTAATAATTTAGGAGCTGAGACCTCTTTTAACACTTAGGAACCTTTATGAATCACTCTTATTCTTAAGTCTAGGAATAAGAGTAAAATTACGTCATTCTTAGAATTTTGACACACTTAGGACTAAAATTTTACTCTGAGCTGCTTTATACATACGGCCCCAGGAAAACAGACAAGGCAAGACTAAGACTAGACTAAGAAAACTATGAAAACTTAAATTTTTCTATGTATCTTGCTCTGTTGAACGGCAAAAGTGACTTTAGGCTATATTGGATTTACACCATGCATTTCCCGTCAGCGGGAAAGCCGCGCCCCCAGCTATCACAAGACCCGACCAAGTCCATGGTTGACACCCTCTCATTAGCATGCGCTCAGATGCACACAGATGGCGCGTATTTCATGAATAAACTTCGTGACGTTATTCTGGAGCAGGCTCTAGTATTCGTGTTTGGCTCGGGGGAGCTTCCAAGGTTTCTATTTACTATACTGTAGTAGCACTGTTATATTGAGTAACGTTTATCATGAAACACTGATAAAAGCATATATAAACCCCACTTTATTAGTATTTAATGATTATGTTGAACTTTATTCTTGAACAGATGGCGCTGTATTAAGCAGTATATAAAAAGTGTTTCTGTTGCTCATGAAAACGTTTCTGAAACATCGGTGTATTTGACAAATATAGCATTTAATTCACTTAATCTGTGATAGAGTATGCAAACACCGCGTGATCGTCACTAACGGGAGCAGAAATGTCCAGTTTGACGGCTCCGTGTTTCATCTCCGCCCTACACCCTCCGCTACTCTCGTTGATCGCCGTCTGTAGCCGTGCTTCAAGTCGAACGCACCTAGCGAGTCTGCGCAGTGAACACACCAGTACGCTACGCCTGCCATGACGCACACCACAATTTCATTATAAGCATCAATCAAGATGGCGGAGAAAAAATGAACATCTTGTACTAACCACGGACACAAAAGTTATACCACAATTCATGCACAGTCATGTCAACCAGATACTGAGAGAGAAGACAGTGCATCATCGTGTCATGTGTGCTGGGATGCAGTATTTTGCACTTACTTTGTAGTAATAGAGTGTGTTGACTGAAACAAGTTTGTATGAATAAAGTTCATAATATAAAGAATCATAATATCTGTTATCTGTTGTATTTGAGCAGGACAGGGATGCACTTTGGTGACACATAAAACAAATTCCCAACATTATGTGTCTTTTGGTTCTAGAGATTTTCTGAGGGAGGGGTTTGGCAACACTGACCTTAAACAAACGCTAATAAACAGAGGTGGGACCAAGTCATTGTTTTGCAAGTCACAAGTAAGTCTCGAGTCTTTGCATTCAACTCTCAAGTCAAGTTCCGAGTCAAGACAGACAAGTCCCAAGTCAAGTCCCGAGTCAAGACAGGCAAGTCCAAGTCGAGTTGCAAGTTGACACAGGAATAACACAGTGAGAACAGAAATAACACAGGAATAACACAGGAATGACACAGAATTAACACATTAATAACACAGAAATAACACAGGAATAACTCCGTGACAACAGAACTAACACAGTAATAACAGAAATAACTCAGGAATAACAAATTAATAACACAGGAATAACTCAGTAATAACACAGAAATCACACAGGAATAACACAGTGACAACAGAAATAACAGGAATAATACAGTGAATAAAACAGTAATAACACAGGAATAACACATTAATAACACAGTAATAACAGAGTAATAACAAAGGAATAACACAGGCATAACACAGGAATAACACATTAACACAGTAAAAAGACTGAAATAACACAGTAATAACGCAGTAATAACACAGGAATGAATCAGTAATAACAGAGGAATAATACAGGAATAACACAGGCATAACACAGGAATAATACCGGATTAACACAGTAATAACGCAGTAATAACACAGAAATCACACAGGAATAACACAGGCATAACACAGGAATAATACCGGATTAACACAGTAATAACGCAGTAATAACACAGAAATCACACAGGAATAACACAGGCATAACACAGGAATAATACCGGATTAACACAGTAATAACGCAGTAATAACACAGAAATCACACAGGAATAACACAGGCATAACACAGGAATAATACCGGATTAACACAGTAATAACGCAGTAATAACACAGAAATCACACAGGAATAACACAGGCATAACACAGGAATAATACCGGATTAACACAGTAATAACGCAGTAATAACACAGAAATCACACAGGAATAACACAGGCATAACACAGGAATAATACCGGATTAACACAGTAATAACGCAGTAATAACACAGAAATCACACAGGAATAACACAGGCATAACACAGGAATAATACCGGATTAACACAGTAATAACGCAGTAATAACACAGAAATCACACAGGAATAACACAGGCATAACACAGGAATAATACCGGATTAACACAGTAATAACGCAGTAATAACACAGAAATCACACAGGAATAACACAGTAATAATTCAGTAATAACGCATTAATAACACAGGAATAATACCGGATTAACACAGTAATAACTAAGGATTAACACAGTAATAACACAGTAATAAAACAGGAATAACACATTAAAACACAGTAATAACACAGCAATCAACACAGTAATAACGCAGTAATAACTCAGTAATAACACAGGAATAACACAGTAATAACAGAAATAACTCAGGAATAACACATTAATAACAAAGGATTAACACTGTAATAACACAGTAATAACACAGTAATAACGCAGTAATAACACAGGAATAAACACAGGAATAACACAGGCATAACACAGGAATAACACAGGAATAACTCCGTGACAACAGAACTAACACAGGAATAACACAGTAATAACAGAAATAACACAGGAATAACTCTGTAATAACACAGTAATAACACAGTAATAACGCAGTAATAACACAGGAATAAACACAGGAATAACACAGGCATAACACAGGAATAACACAGGAATAACTCCGTGACAACAGAACTAACACAGGAATAACACAGTAATAACAGAAATAACACAGGAATAACTCTGTAATAACACAGTAATAACACAGAAATCACACAGGAATAACACAGGATTAACTCAGTAATAACACAGGAATAACACATTAATAACACAGTAATAACACAGGAATAACACAGTAATAACACAGGAATAACACAGGATTAACTCAGTAATAACACAGGAATAACACATTAATAACACAGTAATAACACAGGAATAACACAGTAATAACACAGGAATAACACAGGATTAACTCAGTAATAACACAGGAATAACACATTAATAACACAGTAATAACACAGGAATAACACAGTAATAACACAGGAATAACACAGGATTAACTCAGTAATAACACAGGAATAACACATTAATAACACAGTAATAACACAGGAATAACACAGTAATAACACAGGAATAACACAGGATTAACTCAGTAATAACACAGTAATAACGCAGTGATAACACAGGAATAACACAGGAATAAATAAGTAATAACGGAAATAACAGAGGAATAATACAGGATTAACACAGTAATACCACAGTAATAACACAGTAATAATTCAGCAATAACGCATTAATAACACAGGAATAATACAGGAATAACTCAGTAATAGCAGAAATAAGACGAATAATACAGAAATAACACAGGAATAACACAGGCATAACACAGTAATAACACAGGAATAACACAGTAATAACACAGCAGTAATAACACAGGAATAACACATTAATAACACAGTAATAAACACAGGAATAACACAGGCATTACACACTAATAACACAGGAATAACTCAGTAATAACACAGGAATAACACAGTAATAACACAGGCATAACACAGGACTAACACAG
>NW_015547683.1:211636-212301 GCF_001515605.1 Sinocyclocheilus anshuiensis
TTAACACAGAAATAACACAGGAATAACTCAGTAATAGCAGAAATAACAGTAATAACACAGTAATAACGGAAATAACACAGGAAATACACAGAAATATCACAGGAATAACTCAGTAATAATACAGGAATAACACAGTAATAACTCAGTAATAACACAGGAATAACACATTAATAACACAGGGTTAACACAGAAATAACACAGGAATAACTCAGTAATAATACAGGAATAACACAGTAATAACTCAGTAATAACACAGGAATAACACAGGCATAACACAGGATTAACACAGTAATAACACAATAAAACAAAATACTTTTCACTCCACTACATTTCTATCAAGGTCCTCGAAGTAGAAAGTCGTTACTATGTAGCAGCTTTGAAAGTCAGTGGGTGATTTTTTTCTTCTCTAAAATGTGACTCTCTTTTTTTTCAGACAGTTTATGAGTTATCACTCTTGTAGGGACATGAAGTGATTTCCCAGCATTTTTTGAACACTGCCCAGTTGCAAACGTGATATTTATTTACAACAAGTTCTGTGTGTGACAGCAAAGCACCACGAGAGCGATTAGACAGCATTTTTTTTTTTTTATTGTTTTGATGTCAAATAAGTCTTGCTGTTTTGCTTTTTTGTTAAAGCAGTGTTGCTGTTGTAAAGTTATACATCT
>NW_015547683.1:212691-229092 GCF_001515605.1 Sinocyclocheilus anshuiensis
CAAGTCCAAGTCAAGTCTCGAGTCATTGCTGTCAAAGTCTAAGTCGAGTCTCAAGTCTTCTTTAATTATTTCGAGTCGAGTCGCAAGTCATCAAATTTGGGACTCGAGTCCGAGTCAAGTCTCGAGTCAAGTGACTGGAGTCCACACCCCTGCTAATAAACCAGTCGGATGGTTTGCTGTGAGCTGGTTTTCCAGATCTCCATGGCATCCAACCGAAAAGCATCCAAACCAGCAAATAGACCTGCCTTACCATTGTGATCAACTAGAAACAAACAACTTGCCAAATAAATACGGGCATCTTGGTGTGGCATGATGAGCTGGAAGCCCATTTGCCGGCGTTAGAGTAAATGCCGTGACGTCATTAAGTTGCGCCCGCATTTGTTTATTTTGTTTTTTTTTTAAATTCTGATTTATTTTGCGCATTTCCTGATTGAAGTTAATTTTTGATTTTCTGTATGTGTATAACAAATATTTGTTTATTTTGTTTTTTTGATTTTGTGGTCAACGACTATTTGGTTGTTTGTGTTATTTTTATTGTTTCCTTTATTGAACCGGGCCAGTAAGGGTTTTTCTACCTAGGGCCGGCTGTGGATGAATAATTGACATCCACTTGTTTGTTTATATAATTAGTAATTTTCTTTTTCTTTTTTGCGTGTGCGTATGGTGTGGAGAGTTTGTTTGTTTCTAGGAGCGGCGGCCTTATTGCGTAGGAAATTGACTGTTCCCTTCTCTTCTTTGGTGGTGGTGTTTACACCGTGTGCCGTGACTGATCACTTCACTGGGGCCCGGGTGCTGTGAGCGTGAGTGTGCAGTGCGTGTGAGGGGAACGTGTCTATCTTTTGCCCGGGCATTTCTTGAGAGAGGCCGCAGCTTCTGTTCTTTTAAACCTATTTGAATGATTGGGGCATGTCCTTTTTCATGTGCCTCAGATTTTATTTTGATGAATCCTAATAAACTTTTGTATTTTTGTATTAAATACCTGTGTCTCCATTCTCCTTGTCTTTAGTAGGGAACCTGTGCGCTGGTCATATTCTCTGGGTGAAATTCCCAGGGTGGCGTAGTCGAATATCAATATATGCAGTGATTTTGCCCCTTTAGGGTATGATTTATTTTAGCTTTTGAACCCCTTTCCCTCTGTCTGCTCCGTGAGGATGCCACATTTTTGGCGTATAGTCGGTAGGGCTTACTTATTTTTTTGACTGAGTTTTGGAGACATGGGTATTAGTTTTGGTTGTGTTTGAGTGATTTATTTGTATGTATTTGTGACAAAACAGCGGTGTCATAAACTGTTTCTCTCTAACATCCCCTACCCCCTCTCTAGATATGGATGTTGAGTTGCAGGAGCTGCGGGACCTGGTGGCCCAGTTGAGGACTGAGAACGAAAGATTACAGCAGGGACAACAACCTTTAGTAAGTGCCATAAGCAATGTGCAGGGTAGTGACGCAGCACCGACTGGGCCTTCAGAGGCAGGTGCTGGCGCTGCAGCAGTTGATGGGTTTGTTTTTGTCCCTAGGGACCGGAAGTGCCCAAAGTTTAGTGGTAAATCAGGAGGAGGCATTAATGAGTGGGTCGAGGAAGCACAGGCCTGCATACGGGTCCGTTGTCTGTCCATGGCCGATAAAGCTTTTTTTCTCTTTGATCACTTAGAGGGGGAGGCTCGGGAAGAAATTAGGCATCGTCCTGATGCAGATAGGGGAGACCCTGATAAAATTATTGCGGCGCTTCGCGACCTTTATGGTTGTTCCTTGTCATATGTAGCATTACAAGAAGCTTTCTTCTCCCGTAGGCAACAGGAGGGGGAGACCTTGTTGGAGTTTTCCCTCGCCTTAATGGGCCTCCAGGAGAAGGTGAAGCAACAGTCGCCAGCCGCGATGCCAAATGCAGGGGTGTTGCTACGTGACCAGTTTGTTGAATTTGTTTTAGATCCGGCGTTGCGCCGTGAGCTTAAACAATTGGTTCGTCGTGAGCCGTCCTGTAATTTTTTGCATGTGCGTAGTGAAGCTATAAGGTGGGAAAGGGAAGGTATGTTGGGGGGTGCGAGAGCTCTGAGTCAGTCCGTTCCGTTAGCGTATGGTGTCCAATATGGAATGCAAGGGCGTTCTGGGTTAGAGGGTAGTGGCTTGGTGGCCAGACCGGAATTTGACGAGTTAAAAGAGTTGTTAAAACGCCAACAGGAAGAGTTGGGCCAGCTTACTCAAGGGCTTGCCCAGTTACAGGGTTCGTCCTTGCAAAAGCCCTCCCCTCGCAGGGGTCCTGTAATATGTAGGCGATGTCAACGTGCTGGTCACTTCGCTAGAGAATGCGATGGTGACAGAGTTTCTCCTCGCCCTTGGCTCCCTTCCACAGTAGTACCCGTATCTGGGGGGAGACAGTCCCGCCCAGCACAGCAGTCGGAAAACTAGGTCCCACCGGGCTGCGGAGCCACAGTCCGGTTGGGGTGTTGATGGGCTCTGTTTTAAATCATGTCGAAAATATGCCTCGTTTGATTTCGTCCTGTCCACATCTTGTTGCCCTCCTTGGTGGGGTTTCAGTTCCCTGTTTGGGTGGACACTGGGTCAATGGTGTCCACTATTACAGAGAGCTGTTTCCGTAGAAATTTTGCACCAGGAGGGCAAGACGAACTTAAAATGTGTCATTGGTTACAGCTGCGTGCGGCAAATGGGCTTGAGATTCCATATATTGGCTATGTAGAGTTAGGAGAAGGTGAAGCAACAGTCGCCAGCCGCGATGCCAAATGCAGGAGTGTTGCTACGTGACCAGTTTGTTGAATTCGTTTTAGATCCAGCATTGCGCCGTGAGCTTAAACAATTGGTTCGTCGTGAGCCGTCCTGTAATTTTTTGCATGTGCGTAGTGAAGCTATAAGGTGGGAAAGGGAAGGTATGTTGGGGGGTGCGAGAGCTCGGAGTCAGTCCCTTCCGTTAGCGTATGGTGTCCAATATGGAATGCAAGGGGGTTCTGGGTTAGAGGGTGTATGTTGGGGGGTGCGAGAGCTCGGAGTCAGTCCCTTCCGTTAGCGTATGGTGTCCAATATGGAATGCAAGGGCGTTCTGGGTTAGAGGGTAGTGGCTTGGTGGCCAGATCGGAATTTGACGAGTTAAGAGATGTTAAAACGCCAACAGGAACAGTTGGGCCAGCTTACTCAAGGGCTTGCCCAGTTACAGGGTTCGTCCTTGCAAAAGCCCTCCCCTCGCAGGGGTCCTGTAATATGTAGGCGATGTCAACGTGCTGGTCACTTCGCTAGAGAATGCGATGGTGACAGAGTTTCTCCTCGCCCTTGGCCCCCTTCCACAGTAGTACCCGTATCTGGGGGGAGACAGTCCCGCCCAGCACAGCAGTCGGAAAACTAGGTCCCACTGGGCTGCGGAGCCACAGTCCGGTTGGGGTGTTGATGGGCTCTGTTTTAAATCATGTCGAAAATATGCCTCGTTTGATTTCGTCCTGTCCACATCTTGTTGCCCTCCTTGGTGGGGTTTCAGTTCCCTGTTTGGTGGACATTGGGTCAATGGTGTCCACTATTACAGAGAGCTGTTTCCGTAGAAATTTTGCACCAGGAGGGCAAGACGAACTTAAAATGTGTCATTGGTTACAGCTGCGTGCGGCAAATGGGCTTGAGATTCCATATATTGGCTATGTAGAGTTAGACATTGAGCCCACGGAGCGCAATATGTCGAATTATAGCTCCATGAAGCTGGAGTTTAGCGCTCAAGTGGGCCATGACCGAGAAATTCAGGGAGTATATGTTGGGACAGAAATGTGTAGTTTATACTGACAACAACCCCCTGAGTCACCTGAATTCGGCCAAGCTTGGTGCTACCGAGCAGCGTTGGGCCACACAACTTGCCTCGTTTGACTTTGAGGTGAAGTATAGGTCTGGACGGAGTAATCGTAATGCTGACGCCCTTTCAAGACAGGGTCCTCCTGTTTGTCAGGATTTAGATCACGTGCTTCCTGGGACGTCCTGGGTTGTTTTGAGACTGCTGCTCAAATTATTATACTCGTTACTTTACATGGTTTGAGTTTTTTTTGTTTGTTTCCTATTAAGATTCTTTTTTTTTTTTTTGGTTCTTTTTTTTTTTTTTTTTTTTTCATAATTTTGTAATTGTTTGTTTAAATCCTGATTTATTTAATTTTGATTTGATTGTTGATTTGTGAATTGTGTATAATACATATTTGGTTTTGTTTTTTTTAATTCTGATTTATTTTGCGCATTTCCTAATTGAAGTTAATTGTTTTGATTTTCTGTATGTGTATAACAAATATATTTGTTTATTTTGTTTTTTTGATTTTGTGGTCAATGACTATTTGGTTGTTTGTGTTATTATTTTTATTGTTAGTTGTTTCCTTTATTGAACCGGGCCAGTAAGGGTTTTTCTACCAAGGGCCGGCTGTGGATGAATAATTGACATCCACTTGTTTGTTTATATAATTAGTAATTTTCTTTTTTGCGTGTGCGTATGGTGTGGAGAGTTTGTTTGTTTCTAGGAGCGGCGGCCTTATTGCGTAGGAAATTGACTGTTCCCTTCTCTTCTTTGGTGGTGGTGTTTACACCGTGTGCCGTGACTGATCACTTCACTGGGGCCCGGGTGCTGTGAGCGTGAGTGTGCAGTGCGTGTGAGGGGAACGTGTCTATCTTTTGCCCGGGTATTTATTGAGAGGCCGCAGCTTCTGTTCTTTTAAACCTATTTGAATGATTGGGGCTTGTCCTTTTTCATGTGCCTCAGATTTTATTTTGATGAATCATAATAAACTTTTGTATTTTTGTATTAAATACCTGTGTCTCCATTCTCCTTGTCTTTAGTAGGGAACCTGTGCGCTGGTCATATTCTCTGGGTGAAATTCCCAGGGTGGCGTAGTCGAATATCAATATATGCAGTGTTTTTGCCCCTTTAGGGTATGATTTATTTTGGCTTTTGAACCCCTTTCCCTCTGTCTGTTCCGTGAGGATGCCACATTGGCATAATGGATAATACTTTAAAAGTGTATTGTACGTTTGAAAACATTCTCCTATTAGGGCTGTACAAAACATGTTATATTAATCCAAATAAAAAATGAAAATATTTGAATATCTGAAATTATTTGCTGGCTGCCACCTTGTGGTACAATATTGGATCGTGCTGTGGAGTTAATAAAACAGATTTCGTTTATAAAATGTATTTTATTTACCTTCCTGAACAAAATCCCCCTGCCATATCTGAACAGAATTCCTATTTTATACAGTATAATACAATGTTCCTACAATTCTGAAAAAGAGAGTAAATCGGGGCACACACTTGTCTTCAATTGCAGTTGATCTTGACAACATCTTTAAACCAAGAGCCTAGATCTCAGAACACATGGGTAAGATCATTCTGATGCAGCGGTAACTGTACACGTACAATATACATATATAGGCAACTGAGCTTCAGGGGCTAAAAAGTGTAATGCGAATTTATTTTAGACGAATATTTAATGTAAACAATCTTAAAGCCATAAGCATCACTCATGCTTGTCATTAATGAAAGTGTTTCCTTAAGGTTTAATGTACCTACTATTCACTTTAATGGTCCCTGTTATCTCTACCTAATGTACAAAAAGTCATTTTTGCAGAATGACGTGTTAGAGAATGTCATATTATGAAATCTTTCACTATAAGAGTCCTGATACAGGCTTCATTACATGGAAAACAATCTGACATGACAGAAATGGCTAAATAAAAACAGAAATATATTCCAGTTCACATATTACTCGACAAATGTAAAGCATGAGCAGCATTCCTAAAGTAACTGCTATGACTAAATCCACACATTAGTGTGCATGATATACAAGAAACCACCAAAGATGAGCGGATCACATCCTTGTGTTGAAAACAGAATATTTTAAAGAATATAAAGACACTTTATTAGGTCTCTCAGTAAGGGATTAAACATATATTGAGACCGAAACAGGAGGAGAATTAATAGGAATAAAACCAAATATTTTATCTTGTGTGCAGTTTGCAGTAAAGCTAATAAATGGATCAAAATCTGTGTGGTAAACTACTCAGTTTAAATTACAGCATGTCAACACACAGATGGTACACAGACCTATGTAAACAGCACAGGTTAGGCATTAGACAGACATGCAACCACAAATACTTCACAAACATTGGTCTTTCAGCCTCACATTACAGCTTTTCTTAAGGACACTTAAGAATATACGCAAGTCACTGTCCAGATGAGAACGGACTTGTTTGTGAATGGATTGAGAGCTGAGGACTGACTTTGAATGAGTAACAATGGGTGTTTTGCAACTGTAACATGATTTGCTTTGATCATAAGCTAATCAAATCAAGTTAATATTGATTAAATATGTAAAGTTAGAGGTCTCTGATGGGCTCTAAAGGCCTTTTCAATTTTTGTTTCTCAACCAATCGCCTCGCCTAATTCCCAACTGCTATTAAGCATCATGATGAATTAGATCAAAGGTAAACATCAAAGCTCTGATAGAGGCTAACCAGCTTGAAAGGTGCACAAAGACACCATGTTGGGAATCCCAACCCTCTCTGTGTGTGAAACGAGTGAAAACAGGGTTTCTGTATGCACAGCTGAGTCCGACATCGAAAGCCCTCATACATGACAAAGACAGATGCCCTGTGAACCCCCACAGTGCGTGCAGCCATATCCATTCCAGATCCCCACAGGACTGACACTACACACCTGCAAAAACTCCACTTTTTGTCAGATAAAGACTTGACATAAAACAGGGAGACAAAAATATCGAGAATCACACTCCAAAATGCAATTACTTATTAATAAGCGGCCACATTCTTGGTCTCTACATGAGGTCAGTTTAGGGTTCAAAATTTTGGGGTCAGTAAGTTTTTTAATAAGAAATTCTGCTTAACATCATAGGAATAACTTACATTTTAAAATATATTAAAATAGAAAAGTTATTTTAAATTGTAATATTTCACTAAATTACTGTTTTTACTGTATTTTTCATCAAATAAATGCAGCTTGGTGAATATAAAAGCCTTCTTCCAAAAACATTAAAAATATTACTGAATCCAAACTTTTGAACGGGAGCGTAGTTAAACAAAAACCTGCAACTTTTTAGGGTTATGGTCTCACACACACACACAAAAAAAACAGATCACATCCTCTTTAACTTGACATACTAACCCTGATCACATGTCCGAGAGTGTTGCAATAGTGTTGGCTCTGATAAACAGAACGATCTCCATAATATACCGCAATATCCATTCTATCACTTTAATGATCATCATTAACTGCAAATCTAATCTGTGCAAAACTCCTCTTTTTGTTTAATAACCAAAGATATATGTGGCAGGATTGCTTCATTTTAGCACATTTAGAAAGACCCCATTCGGATAATCAAGATTGAGTTTAACAAAACTTCAGAGCTTTAAAAATCTCACAAAACTGGAGAAAAGGTGGTGTGTGCAGGAAGACAACAACAAAAGTTACAAAACAAAAACTCCTCTATTGTAGTCGCCCTAAAGCAGGATGACAGGACAATTCTTCAGTTCCGGCTAGTCGAGTGTGGCGGTGGAGAAAGGCTCCGCTTTTTTTTGGCCAACCCACAAGTAGTGCGTGCAGTCTGTGGAATGCAGGAACTTCACCAAGGGAAGGTCATTTCCAGTTGGGTGGGTCGATGGTGCCAGATCGTAATGCTGGTGACAACACCGTGTGTAGCTGGTAGTGAGGGGCGGTCCTGTATTTGCATTCCACGCAAAACCACACGGTCACTCCAACAAACAATCGTCAGGTTTCCTGTTGAAGAGGCACTACTGGCCCCCGTTGTAAGCGTAGTCTGCCTTGTTGTGCATGATGAGTTTGTTGTCCACAAAGTAGAAACTGTCTGATCTGGTCTCATACGGGTGCTCAATCATCAATCGAACTGCAGGAGACAAAGAAACGCCACAGCACAGCGTGTTACATGGCACTTTAACAAATGAACGCAGACATGTAATGCACTATTCTCTATCTGAGCACTGGTAAGAGGAGGAGGTCTGAAATTTGATACAAGCCTGACAGGACGAGTGAGATGTCAGACAGAGTAAGGTCAATATGGTACTAGTAAAGCAATCGGTTACTCTTTTGTGCCAAATTTCCTCTCTCACCCTTCCTCTTTTGAGGGGAAAAAAAGTTTAGTATTAATTCAACGTGGTAGTTTGTTTTCTCAGATTATAGAATAATTATAAAATTATATAAATTATAATATTACAGATAATATATTACAATTCTAAATGATGTTGTATTATAAATTGTAATTATAATTATACTGTCAACCCCTCCCGATGTACATTGCAAAAAATAATTTTCATACAGTTTATTTGTCTTTTTTTCTACAATACAAATACATTAAAAAAATTCTATATACATTTACTTGAGTAGTAAATTTATTTAAAATCTTAAATCAAATTTAGTTATAAGTTATAAAATATTTGTCAATGGGGTAAAATAAACTTTTCCCTTTGAATGACGGATTTATTAAATATCTAAACGATATTGAATATTCATTAAAGGAGTATACAGTTGAGTTTATAATTAAAACAAGACAAAATATCTGTCAGTGGGGTAGCAAAAATAAAGCCGTTGAAAAAAAATAAATGAAGAAAATATTTTTTATTTGCGCAGTGTATAATAAATAACCTGTTAAATTTAACAAAATAAAATAAAGTAAAGGTAAAACAAACAAAAAAACCCAGCATGTTTGGTTTAATAGCATAAAGAACTGTTATATTCATTAAAGGACTATATAGTTAGATCAAATAGTAACCAGAACACTCACTGAGGTCATCTGGGAGCTGAGGAAACTCGTAAATATGTTCACACGTGTTCCGGCTGTTCGGGATACAGAAGCCAAAGTCAAAGTCGAAACTCTTCAGGAGGTGGTCTTGAAAATAATGCCTCTCAATCATTCTGAAATTGGTAACAGGTCGATCGCCAACTGTGAACTCCACCCTGAGAGAGTAAGAAAGGAGAAAAGAGACATTACTCTACATAGCAATACACATGATCAAATCATGCAATAAAAACCCATTCAGATCAGTTGGTCTGTAACTAAACAAGAGCTTAATGACTTTCAAAAAAAGACAACATGACAATCAACTACATAGACTGAAGTCTGCTCATGTTTACAGCAAAACTGAAGGAATTACTGAAGCCAAATCATGATTTATTCATGATTTCTGTGGGATTTGGCTAATAACATTGCTCAAGAGTTGCAGCAGATGACTGACACAAGCTCCTTTGTTTCAAAACATAAGAGCTGGTCAACACAATTTCAGACCCTCCAAGGTTTGTTTACACAGCAGAATGCACATGGCCATGCTTATTAGAGACTTACGTGGCTCCGACTGTGCATAACTTAAGGAACGCAGGTGTGAACTGGTAACGGACGAAGCGCCCGGCACTGGTGTCAACCTCTCCGTTTTCCTCATCCTCCTCATCAAGATCTGAATGCAACAGTTTGAGACCGAATGTAAGAGTCGGGGCTATTAACTTTAACTAAAACCACACACACAAAAAAAAACATTTCATTGCTTAAAATAAAATAAACTTTAACTGAAATAAAATAAAACACACTTTTTTTTTTTAAAGTACATTTCAGCTAGTTGCCAAGACAAGTTTTCATGTTCAGTTTTCAGTTTAAGTTGAAGTACTACAATAACTAAAACGGATTCAACTAAAACATTACAACTATATATAAATATTTAAAAGAGATCAGAGATTTGAATGTGGCTCAACAGAGGCTCAGAAAGTCAAATCTTCCAAATCTATATTCACTATAGAAATTTCCATGAATACGACATTATAAAATTCCCTCATATATTCACAGTTCCATGACGGTAGGAACCTCTAAATAGATTTGATGCACTTAAAGTTGCGATGTATGCTGAACTAATCCAATCATTTCATTACATCACCATAGAAGATCGACATTCTGACTAATAATTACAACTTAAAATGGAAAAAAATTAAACATACATGGATAAATTGTTCACAATAAGACCTATAACATGCATTTACAAAATAGATTGAATTTTCATTACATGACTTGAAGTGTTTTTATCGGAATGGGTGGTCTTTCAGTTTACACTTCACATGTTAAAAGTAATTAAAGTCAGTCATGATAAAAGAACCATTGTGTGACTTCATTTATTAGTTTAACTTGAAGACAAAGAAAGGAAACATACCACAGTGTGGTGGTTTGGCAATCTCAAAAAGGACCGTTCCCGTCTCCAGGTCTCTGATTTTAAACCGTGTAAAGTCAATGTTGTAGATGTTGTCCTCTGGTTTACACAGATAGTCTGTGAAGGGAAAATACATCATGTACTTCAATTAAAGGAACATAGGGAGGAACATAGTATACACTAGTAATACCTCAATAAGAGACTGGATTAGAGTAAACGCATGCAATCGATGCACTGAGAAAGCTATGTAGCAATACTCTTATACTGCTAAACATGATGCATGACTCAAAATGCTTAATTTGCTATGTTTAAAATAGTCATGAAGACAAAGTGCCCTCTGGAAACTCATTAAAATGTGTTGCATGGATTGGGCCTGTTACTATATAAAGTAAACAAACACATTAAGTCAGTGGATGCTGTAGCTCATCATAATACATGTACGTTACATTGCGAGCATCTGAAGAGATGTGAGATGAAGTAGGTATCAGAGTGGAGTCTCAGAGCTCTTACCGCGAGTGACTGCGCGGAGTCCCAAAACTTCATCCGGAGTGATGTCTCTCCCCAGCGCCCGCAGCTCTTCCTCCGTTACAGGCCGCCGGTCCACTTGATTTCGTCGCGATTTCAGCCTTTTCGGAACACCGCCTCCGGTTTTGCGGTCTCGGGGAGCCGCCGCCGTTGAATCCGAGCCGTTAACCGCGGCGGCTGCCGTTTCATTGCGGGAGCTCTGACTGTTCATCTCTCCAAAATTTCACTTGGTAACTTGGTATAGCGGCGGAGCGCGAACTGCGTTTCTGTTGAGCTCGACGCTCGCTGAATGCAAGATGGCGTAGCGCGTCTTATAAATGAAACAATGAAAAAGAGCTCATTAAAAATACCCTCAAAGCCAGTTAGATAAAATAGCACATTTATTAAAAAGAAACCGCATCGATTTGCAGTTCCCACTTCAGAGGCCTTCTCTAAAGACAGTGTGGGTGCTAACCGTTCCAATACTATTTCACCAGTTCCCAAGTTCTCTACAGTTCTGAGGGAAGAGGGGACAGGTAGCTGAACACGACTAACATTAACAGAGAAACTACATCCCTCGTAAATGCAGCAGTTTATGTGACATGGAGCAATACACATGAGCTCTTTATGAAGGAGGACACAATGAAAGGCCTCCATGTGGTCTTTGGCTATTGTCCAAAAGTTGTGCATTTGTGCAGGACAAACTAAACACAACTGGTTTTTCAGATGACAAAACAATGAAAAACTCAACAATCATGCAATAAATCAACATATACGGTGAAAAAAAAGATTAGAGAGCACAAAATGGTAAAGCACATGAGGATGTATTCAAATTTAAGGCAACAAGGAATCAAAATTACACAATGCTGCATAAAAAAAAAAAAAAAAACACACAAACAAACAAAATGCTTATAAAACAACACCAGGCAGTGCAATAATTCACACTAGTAAGACTCATCATAAAAAAAAATCATTCAAAAGATCCTGAGGAAATAAAACAACTACTTCTGGAAAATAAAGTCTTTCAATATTTTTAAGATTCAACCCATTTCCTTTTGCTTAAATTACACAACATAAAAACCCAACTGTAAATTAACTCAACTCAATACGATCCAAGCTCTTTCTGACAAACGGTCAGTGTGTCAATGTGGCTGCAAATCAAATCACTGTCATTTCTAGACCACATCCACAACCAAAGCTATTTTCAAGGCCACTGCTCCTCTAGGCAAGATATTTAAAAACCCAGCCACCCCAATAGCAATAGCAATTACACAAACAAAAAAGAACAATATTCTAAAGAGAAAAATAACCGTATGGCACAACAAACCAAGTACCTTATATACACATGCACAGTGTAAAAGAAAACGACTTTGGCGACAATAAGCAATCCACTTTCTGCAAATCTGATAAATGAAAAAGGTGCCTCAATGTTTTTATGATTGTTTTCTATTTAAAAAAAAAATCCCAAAGAATAACAACAAACCAAGGCAAAACCTGCCCTCTCATCTGACTCCTTTGAGAAGGTAAAGGCCAAGATAAGTTTCTAAGTTCACAGAAGAGACGGGGACAAACTGACATGCAGCACTCACACGTCACACAGCACAGTGGCATGAATACTCAATTGTGGTCTGATGTTTCAGCAGTGTGAGAGGTGGTCTCTTGATAGCACACTAAATCACATTTTAAGGCAGGCTTTCTTGAACGAAAGAAAGTAGCAATTCAAAGAGCAAATAAAGAGGAAAAGAGAGGAAAAATACCAAGACAACAAATAGTATCACGGTTACAGAACATGCTGAGAAAAAGATGGATAAGGTGGAATGGAAATGTTCACTCAACTTATGCAATAACAAAAGTCCAAGCTAAACGACAGCACTGAAACTTGCCACCTTGAGTACAAAATTAACACTTCTGCATCCATACTTCACAGTATATGGCAGGCATGTATCTGTCAAATGGTTTTTCAACCAGACTACACCTTTCATTCTTCCACCACATGCATGCTGGTGGTACTGTGTGTAACACAAATCCAAGAATCTTTGGTGGTATTAAAAATGGCCTGTATGGTTAAATCAAAAGGAAACATGGCAAAATGTCATGATAAAGAGCATCCTGACTGAGCAACTATCCTTCTCTACACCAAGTAACAGGTGCTCGAGCCCTTACAATGTTAATTAAGACGCCATTACTTAGATTAACCAATAGAATGCTATCCCAGACACATCGTGTACCAGTGAGAGTGGAGAAATTAAGGGTATTTGACACTTCAGTCCAATACAATCTTGTTTCTGGGACTCAAAGGTCAGTGTATTAAAGACCCTCTTTGTTAACTCATGATCCCACCTAAACAGAAACAACTATGCGCTCTTTCAAAAGATTTTATTTTTTTAAAAAGTCCCAGTAAATGGGGAAAAAAATAATTTATATCTCCCTTGTACAGTTAGAGATTCGAAGACGTGTTGCTGTGGTCTGTAAATACACGATTAAAGAATGAGAAAGCAGGTCACCAGACAAATTTGAATATTTATGCCTTTTAAACCAAAGAAAGAAATGAAAGAAGCTGCAGGAAATGAATGATAGTAGCTCGTATGAGTGTGAGGGAAATAAAACGTGAGGTTAATCGAAACCAAGGTCTCAAATCACTTAATACAACAAAAACACTTTATGATTTGCCACTGAGATTTAGATGCTTTAACCAAATGATCAAACTGGTTCTGAAAATTCATGTACCATTCCTGCCTCCCACTAGAGGCCAAAAAACAGCAGATCAACGCCAACGCTGATCAGAAAAATTCTCCATGCCAATAACTTCCCATGAGTTGGGACACGTGATCTAGGTGTGTCTCCAGCTCTTCCTCAGCATCTCCTGCTAGACCAGACAAACCAGGTTTGTGAAGTAGTTAGTCCTGCCGCAGATGTGTGTGTAAGTGCATTCAATCAGTACCTCTCGGATCTCCTCAAACTAAAATTGGTATTAAATGTGTACGAACACAAGCACAAACACACACATAAAATGAACTCGCGCTCAAAATCCTTGTATTTTCCGGGTCACCCCTTTCAAAAACAAGCAATATCTGAAACCTCCTCGTTTCTGCATGTCTCTCGCCCAAATTTTGCTCTCTCTATCTGTTGTAACATCAGTCTATATTTCTGCCTGTCCCCATGGCTGTGCGTCCCTCGTTGCGCCCCACCCCCCACCCCTCCACAGGCTGATGTCCGTCACTTCTCCTCTCTCTCCCTCTCGTTCACTTGTTCCCCTCACAGGCGGCAGAGGCAGAAGAGGGTTGGGATGAAGACCCCGAATGCCACAAGTATAGGGAACATCAGGCTGCTGTTGTCAGTGGCGTACGGGTTGGGGGTGCGCGGCCCAGACCGAACCGGATTCTTGGGAGCGGTGGAGGCGCTCTTCTTTTCGCTTTCTCCCCCCTCTCCGTCATCCTCTTCCTCCTCCTCTTCCTCTCTCTTTTCCAGTCCAGGATGTGGCTGCAGCTTGGGCACATCTGAGAAACAAACCAAAGGCTTTTACTAGGAACAAGTGCAAAACAATTAAATAAAAACAGCAGGATTGGACTTGATCGAGGACGCAACCCAACCAATCCCAGGGGTCCCTCTTACCCTCTAGCTTGCCCTTCATCACATATAGTGCACATATCTTGGGGTTGTCATAGTAACCCTGTGGACACAAGAGATAGATAGATTAGGTTTCACTGCTTACAGTGGATGAACGCATGCAAACACATGGAGAAAATATGCAAATCGATTCTAGTGTATTCTGTGCGGCGGCTGGCCTGCAGGGTTTCTAACAGTGAATAAAAGGTTGAGGCATGCACAAGGTCAGTCCTGTGGCTCTCAGTGCCATTGGTTTTGGCTTCGAACCTCAAAAGAACCTCATAAAACCTTTTGTTTTATGCAACACTGCAGAGTTAGTGGTCAAACTATGCAGCCCAAGAACTTGCTAAACAATTCTGCCACAATTAGTCAAAGCAATGCATATCGCCAGGTGCAAAAGCGGCAAAGTGATTAATTTTAAGAATGAGATGTTTTATCCGGTGACTGACAGACAAGCTAATGCGTGTTGCATCCTCATATCCATTAAATGTCATCCTCCCTCTGGATTGCCGTCATGCTCAATGTGCACGGTTCCTCTGAGACTAATCGCCGACAGAAACCCCACAAGCCAAACACGTTTGCTGTTTACATAAGAAAAAGGAGCAGCTTTGAAATAATTAATTAAATTGCACTACTGGAACAAAAAAAAAAAAAGACGCTCCAAGGGACCACAATTACTTTTGACAGAATTCATCTTCTTGGAAATACTAAGCTTCAGTGCCTGTAACTATATAACTACATCACAATTTTAAATTAATGTTCCTTTAGCAAAAAGGAAAATAAACAACAAGTCTTATTAAATTGATTAGTGTCTGGTTTATTGAATAAAAGATGACTGCATAGCTATTGCTCAAAGAGGTATGTCCGCTTTTAGGGATTTTACTGTGCTGAAGTGGAAAGACTGCATTCTGATTTCTGATTTCAACACTGATAACAATCAGAAATGTTTCTTGAGCAAATCAGCATATTAAAATTATTTCTAAAGGATCATGTGACACTGAAGACTGACGTAATGGCTGCTTAATATATAACATTTTAAAATACATTCAATTAGAAAACACATTTTAAATTGTAATATCTCACAATATTACTGTTCTTGCTGTATTTTTGATCAAATAAATGCAGACTTGGTAAGCATTAAAAGACTTCAAAACCTTCAAATCTCAGAGACTTTTGAACGGCAGTGTAAAATGTTTAGGCATAAGGCAATAGGAAAACAGGGTAACACTTACCTTAACAAACTCTGCTGTGAGTTTCCCATTAAAAGTGGAAACTTCACCATGCACACTTAGTTTTCCTCTTTTTATTGAGAATGGCACTATTTCATCATGAGCCGTGCTGTGACCCACACGGTCAAAGATATCCAGATCCTTCACCACAACGTGGCCATTTAAGCGTACATCAAAAACCTGAGAAAAGACAAGAAAAGAAAGAAGTAGAGAGAAAGAGATGATGTCATGAGGGAAAACTATGAAATAGAGACCATGGAGTATCATGAATGATTAAACATTACCATGTTCAAATATCGACTACTAAGAGTGACTGTGTACACTGCTGCTGTGAGCAAAATTCACACCTTTTGTTGAGACTGAGCAAAGTAAACCTCAGCATATTTCATGACCAGTATGTAGTCTCCTTCTTCTCTTATAGGTATTTCATAACCAAATGTATCCTCGTTGTATCGTTCTGTCTGGTAAAGAACCTGATCCTCCGGGCTGGAGCGCAGGATAGGAAGACGGATACCGTAATCTGATGCTGGAGGAGGGCAAAAAAGTGCCAAAAGGTGAGTTTAAGTGTATATAGTACATGGCATTTGTGTTTCATAACATGCTGAGGAAATGTCAAACCAGAGCAAGGTTTTTGCCTCATTTTCATTCCAATATCTATTTATAGCCAACATAGAGCTGAGCGGAAAATTAAGTACCACATTTATAATACTGGTCGTTTTCTTGACACTGATGCAATAATGTGAAATCTGACAAAACACATGGTGCTTGATGTCTTTACAGAGCTTTAGAAAGCACTATACAGGCCCTGACATGTGCATGCTGCATTTCTAATCAGACTCAGTAAGAGACATTCATCACATTTCAAGTGTCACAGACTTCCTGA